>NW_011365380.1:244798-251415 GCF_000735185.1 Notothenia coriiceps | reverse complement strand
AAACAATCATGAAACAATCATCAAGAAACAATCATTAAGAAACAATCATTAAGAAACAATTATTAAGATAGCGAGCTTCACCTCAGATTTCCTCTACTCAAAAGTCAGATGCGGCCTTCTACACATTCGAAAGACGACAGGACCAAAGTTACCCCTCGAGTAAGGTGGTAAACCTCGGTCCTATCGTTTGGGTGCACAAAAACGACTACCCTTGAACCCAGGGGGAGCGTAACGCCACGTCGCTCGACAAACCGGCTACGTCTCGCCTCACGTGCACGACCCCACATGCCAAATTGGTACAGGACCTACATCCTTCCCGGTCTAGGTAAGTGTCGTACATGCGTTCATGTGCACAGAACTTCACCTAAGATCGTCAATGACCTTCGGTCACTTGCCTCCGCCTCCTCGCCGCACCACACCCTCACAAAACCTCCAACTTCTGGTCTGCTCGCGACGTAAGACAGAAATAAAACATACCGAAATCACCACAAAATTTACACAAAACAGTAAAATACCGCACGGGTCGGACACCTGCACTGTGCAGCGAACACCTTTCTCGAGAGGTCACGGAGACACAACGACCGTCTTGAAATGTCCAGAAGAAGGAGTCTGAGTCCCGATCAATCAGTAGCAGTAGGCTGACAGGAAGTTAGCAAGACCGATATGTAACTTTAGTACCGAATCGCCGACGGGCGAACATCCGAAATGTCCGGACAACACACAACCCGAAAATGTTCACGGAGGCAAGGTGACTCCTGTGAAACTCGGGTACACGTTAGAGACAGTCCAGTAGCTTTAGACATCTCTTATGTAAAAATACCCCCTCTCTCATGTACTTAACAAATCCAGTACAACCTATTTTACTCAGTTAGTTTATTTACATAGTTAAGGTGGCGTCGTTATATGGGGCGCCTTTAGCGCGTTACGTAAAGAACACCTTCTTTCTGGTCGTCGTTCCTTCGTCGTGACAGGGCGGTAATGGGTCGAACTAGCCATTCATACCTACCAACCTTATGTAACCTTATAATCAATTACGCATTGGTATACGTTATCATTACGTAACTTTGCAGTGGTTGTATTCATTACTTGAAGTTACTTCAATAACGAGAGCACGACAACTAATAGTACACGATGCAAAGGAGACACTTTTACAGCCCACCCCGGGGCGTTCCACAACGCAAGCATCAAGAATGTCGAGGACAATTAAATCGGTAACAGACGATTGCAGCGTAATCCCTAGATGCAATCGAAAGCTTTGCTTTCGAAACCAGTTGCTCGGTCATGCTCAAATGCAATGTCAGAAAATTAATTCTTCCGACCCGCGAGTCGAAAAATTTGGTTCGGTGCGAGGTTTCAATACGATTTACAATCGTTCTTTTTGCCGGTACGAAAAAAATTACAGTTACGACAACAACGACGACGTCTAACGACGACGTCTAACGGCAGTCCGCTCGCAATCACCGGAGAC
Organism: Notothenia coriiceps; assembly: GCF_000735185.1. NCBI lineage: Eukaryota > Metazoa > Chordata > Actinopteri > Perciformes > Nototheniidae > Notothenia > Notothenia coriiceps. Next base: position 249,947 of record NW_011365380.1, on the reverse strand, counting down.
GACACGAGTTCAAGACACCACTCATACATAAAATAGACATTTATTGTCGTATTTCACACCCAAGCAAATAGTCTTATACTAATGGGATTTTTGGACTAACCCATGATTGCCCCGATTGCCGATGAATCCCCGATTGCCGAATCGTACCAATCGTCAGGCACGTAGTCGAAATCCCGTATATAAACACGCAGTAAGAACCACTATGTCCTGTCCGAATATACGAGATCAATGGTCTTCGTGGTACCGTTAATAAACGTCGTGTACCAATTAATAGATTAATACACAGACTCCATCTCGTGTGTTTAAGTTTGTGACGAACCCGTCGCATGTCTGATTGTCATGTCTCTATCCATGGCACCAAACAAAAAAAAAAAAAAAAAAAAAAAAAAAAAAAAGAAGATCATAGCCAGTTTGTCGTATAATAGTATAATCCCGGCCCTGAGCTAACTTTTTTAACCTTAGATTACTTAATGTCGAAACATCTAATTCGAATTATCGTTATTAGCGTAAAAATCTAGCGTGTATATTATAAACTGGACTCCTTGTCACTCTTTCGTTAAAAAAGGTGACAAGAGTCCAGTACTTAATAAATATACACTAATTTTTTACGCCTAATTTAACACTAATTAATTAATGTTTCGGACTATTAAGTAATCTAATTAAAAAAATTAGCCTCAGGGCACGGTGCATTATATATATCATACACACAACTTGGCATATATCATGGTTCTGGACCATGGATAAAGACGATGAAATCAGACGATGGACCGGGTTAGTCACATAATTAAACAACGAAATGGAGTCTTGTTATTAATTATTAATTGGTACACGACGCGTATTATTAATCGGTAAACGAGACATTGATCCTCGTATCATCGGACAGACGATAGTGCCCGGCTTACTACCTGCGTGTTTACTATATACGGGATTTCGACTACCGGGCCACGCAATTGGTACGATTCGGGCAATCGGGGCATTCAGTCGGCAATCGGGAAATCATTGGGCGTAGTCCAAAAGTTCCCATATATTAACTGAACATATTTGCTATGGTGTGAAGATTAGGACAATAAAATTCTATTTATGTATGTAGTGGTGTCTTTGAACTCGGTGTGTCTCCCGTGATGCGAGCAGACTGCCGTTAGGACGTCGTCCGTTAGACCGTCGCTCGTTGTTTCGTAACTGTAATTATATTTCGTTACGGCAAAAAGGGACCGATCGTAATCGTATTGCACAACCTCGCACCCGACCGATTTTTCACTCGCGGGGTCGAGAATTAATTTTCTGACATTACATTTTGACATGACGAGCGAACTGGTTTCGAAAAGCAAACTTTCGATGCCAAGTTAGGATTACGCTGGCAATCGATTGTTACCGTATTTAATTGTCTATCGTAATATTCATTATGCCTTCGGTTGGAACGCGCCCGGCAGGTGGGCTGTAAAGTGTCTCTTTGCATCGTGTACCATTAAGTTGTCGTGCTCTCGTTTATGAAGTACTGTCAAGTAATTAATACAACCACTGACAAGTACGTAATATAACGTATACCAATGCGGTATTGAGTTAATAAGGTTACATAAGCGTTGGTAGGTATGAAGGCTGGTTCGACCCATTACCGCCTCTGTCACGACGGAGGAACGACGAACAGAAATGTTTCTTTACGTAACGCGCTAAAGCGCCCCGGCCCATACAAACGGTACGCCGACCTTACTATGTAAATACTAACTGAGTAAAATAGGGTTGTACTGGATTGTGGTAAGTACATGAGAGAGGTGTAATTTTACATCTAGAATGAGTTAATGAAAATGTACAAACGAAGCCTTGTACTCACTTAACAATATTGGAGTGTGTGTTATCCGATCCATTTAGGTTGTCTACCGGTCGGGGGGAGAAAAAGTCCATCATAGCGTCTAGCTAATTTAACGTGTCGGATCGTGAGTGATCGGGACTCGCAGCTCCTTCTCTAGGACATGTTCCAAAAACGGTTCGTGTCGTGTCTCCGTGACCTCTCGAGAAAGTGTTCGCTGCACAGTGCAGGTGTACGGACCACGTGCGGTATTATTACTGTTTTGTGTAAATTTTGTGTGTCTGAAATTTCGGTATGTTGATTTCTGTCTTCGTCGGAGCAGACCAGAAGTTGGAAGGTTTTTGTGAGGGTGTGGTGCGGCGGAGGCGAGGGAAGTGACAAGGTCGATTTGAACGGTCTTCAGGTAAGTTCGTTACATGAACGCATGGTACGACAACTTACCTAGAAACGGGAAGGATGTAGGTCTGTACAATTTGGCGATGTGGGGTTCGTTCACGTGAGGCGAGCGAAGCCGGTTTGTCAGCGACGGTGGGCGTGACGCTCCTCCCTGGGTTTCCAAGGAGTAGTCGTTTTTGGTGCACCCAAACGAATAGGACCGAGGTTCTCTACCACTTACTCTAGGGTAAACTTTAGCTCCTGCCGTCTTTCGAGATGTGTAGAAGGCGCGCTTACTTTTGATTAAGAGAAATCTGAGTCGAGCTCGCTATCTTGATAATGCTTCTTAATGATTGTTTCTTAATGATTGTTTCCTTGATGATTGTTATCATGATTGGTTTCGTGAAATCATATCGCATTGTTTCCTGACCGAATAGATTTCGGCAACTCATCGTGGAAATTTACAAAACCGAGATACTTGTCTACATTGAATATACTAGAACAAAAGAAGTTCAAACATAGAGGACCAGCTTACGTGAAGAACATCAGCGAACCTATTTCGCGTCGATTTACGTTTTTTTTTTTTTTACAATTTACATACATTGTAATATTTTGGTGCCATATATACTGCTTGCTATACTTTGATCGTGACAAAGCGCCACTAACAAAGGACTGGCTTATCTAAAGCCAGTTGAGTAGCACTTGAAATGTTTGGCTCTATGAAACCTGATGTACTTATATGATTCTGTTTTCTTCAAGTTTGTATCTTCCTGGTCGAATGCACTTATTGTAAGTCGCTTTGGATAAAAGCGTCAGCTAAATGCAATGTAATGTAATGTAACATTATAAAACACTATATATGAGAACGATATGAAATTATGCACTTGTTTCGCCCGACTGAGTTCATAGTAATGTGAAAATGTGTTTGTATTTTGTACTTCCGTTTATTTAAAGCGCTTTGACTTGCTGATGTGTATGAAAATAAATTGCCTTGCCTTTATATTTAACTGCCTCTTATTACTCAAACAAATGCTATACAATGGTTGTTTTCTTGTCACTGCATTTTGTCATTCGTTGATTATGAACTATTAATGTGAATACATTGTAAATAGAGTTCATACAATAACATAATCCTTTATTAATAACATGTGCATAATGCAGGGTAAATACCAACACATTCTCACTCCCAACTCGTACTTCTAATTTTGTATTATTTTCTAAACCACACGGTGTTATTTACTCAACAATAAGACACAATTATCCTTCTGTTTATTTATTTGTTTGATTGTATAATGCCGGACATTTGGAGTCCGTCAGGACCGAGGGTCGGAGCAGCTCAAAGAAGTTGCTTTAGAGAATTTTACACCCGGAAGTAAGTATTCTCTCCGCTCTGTTTGACAACCCACGTGATTAGTCCTCAAGCTGTGATTGGATGTTGGAATGCATCGAGGGTTACGCCCGTTACGCCGAGTGTCAAACAGCACTTTGAAATGGGATGGAACCACGGCAGACTATGCAAAACTGGACTCGGACGGGTCCACCCCCCCGTCTTTATGGCGACCATATGCATTATGGACTATGGCGGGTTCGGACTTGAGATCCTGCCGTGTTCTCTTCCAGGCTGTCGAAACCGAAACACCAGCAACCTAGGCAGAGCTTCTCATCTAGGTCTAAGTAGGGAGACGACGCGGCTTACAGATTTCGCAATCGCGAATTTTGCCCTTTTTCGCGAAAGGGGCAAATTTCGGCGAAAGTGAGAGCGAGTTCCAACTATCTCGTGCGGTTCAGGGCGCTACAGATCGTCAAGATTCTCATAAATCACCGAAGCCGAGACTACACCTACACTAAACTACACAGACAAACAGGGTGAGGAGAGCCTACAGGAAAGGTTTCAATTATAATGATTTGTACGAGTCCACCTCCAAAGGACTTAAAAGCTACAGGCTTCGTTCGTACGAATCCGAGGGACCACATTTAATTCTGCGATAAACCCCGTAAAAAAGGTTGACGGGACACGATCTTAGAAGTTCAGTCCGTAGGGACCTATAGCAACTCTTTATGTCCAAAGATCCGACTTTGCATTAACCTACTACGTCAAACAAGACACCTACGCATTAAAAATCCCTCTGTCCCAACGGTCTGTGTGCCGGCCAATCTTCATCACGCATAGACGTGTACACGTTACGCACGTTAAGTTTAAAAGGTCATTACTCAACACAAGAAATATATATATCAGATAGTACCAACACGATTCTACTAAAACTATTAACCGAAATGACACTTTATTATCAATTTTATTACACTTTAGGTTAAGATGACGAAATACCTATAAAACAACACTATAATGTCCCCGAAAACTATGTTAGTAGAAGAGAAATTGATACTGAGATTTACGACACTTTAGGAACTTAAAATGTTACAACACACTATAATGTTGTAACTAAACACTTAATGTCTCTAAAACTAACGGTCTAAAGATACACTTTATTATCATTTACGACACCCTCACGTTCTATGTCAGTAAAAATGTACATAAACCCAACCTATATGTCACCCCAGACTAATGCTTCATACAGTGGCCTAGTGATTTTCAATATAGAATAGAATGGTCGTGAGCTACAACACTTTCGTATAAACCGATTTACCACGAGAGTCACTTGACCCTCGTTGCACGGTACAAAGGTCCCAATACTTTGTTGTCCTCCCAGTGTCTGATTCTGGTCGACGAATTTATGTTCGAGAAGGAGCTGACTCGACAGTACACCCATAATATAATTACCTACTGCGGTAAGATACCTCGTGCGTCGTTTGAAAAGTGGGGTACATAAGTTAATATACAAAATTTAAACTCACAAAAGAAGGGGCATTGAGAGGTCCCCTACATGTGTCAGAATTATGACCGTTTAAAGATTATGACCCTCTTTATGCTTTTGCAGATATGACATTGATGTTTAAGTTCTGCATTAGCGA
>NW_011365380.1:150032-244489 GCF_000735185.1 Notothenia coriiceps | reverse complement strand
TTAGAAGTTGCCATTATTAAACTGTGTACATCCCTGGAGGTTTAGGGGATAGGAAACACTCAAATTTAAAACATATAATTAATACATGAGTGAAAATTGCTTGTGTCCATAATGGGCATCATTAATATATACCCACATGACAGCTAAGGTCAGAAGAGCTTTATTTAACAGCTGGTCTTATGTCTGTGACCCCTCCTGTTGTTAATTGATAAGCCTGAAACATGCACTTGTCAAGGTTCAGAGGCACATTTAGCAAATATGGCAGTAGCCATCGATCATCTTAAGATAAGATATACTTTATTGATCCCAAGTTGGAAATGTTTTCGTTACAGCAGCATGTGTAACAGTTGTAAATATGCGGTGGTGTTTATTTGTAAATACATATACAGCATATATAATCATATATCATATCGTATCATATATACTGCATATATATATAATACGGATTGATGCATCTGCCGGTTAAAAGACCTTTGACTTTGCTGGTGACTTCTTTCATATATTTTCTACGAACATAGCATTACATTTTTCTTGATATTTTAGACATAGCCTACTCTATTACTTTTTTCAACAGCCTACTATACTCTTCAAATAATCATAACAAAATACCTTTTCCTTGATATTTTCAAAACACTACACAGTGACTTTTTTCAAGATATCTTGAATGTGTTTTCTTCATATTGTTCCAAATCTTGTTTCATATTTCGAAATACTTACCATTACATTTTGTATGAACGTTTTCAACATGCTATGACATTTTTCAACAAACTATATTAGGACTTTTTAAACATTTCTTTTTCAGATACTATGACTTTATTTTAGACATACTATATACACTATGACTTTATTTTAGACATACTATACTATGACTTTTCAATTTACTTCAACATTTTCCCTTAGTTGGGATGACTATTATTTATGGGAGATGTTTTCAAACACTGGTTTGAGTGGTATTTTAGCTTATGACGCATTTTGTAGACGTTTGATTTGAAAAGAAACTAAAGCTTTAAAATTAATGTAGTGGGGAAAATACAAGCGAGGTGACCCGAAGAAAAGGACACGGTGTTACAGTTAGAGTCATGTTTATTTACAGCAGAATCCTGAACAAGGGGAAAAAAGGGTCAGAGGGAGCGGGTTAAAAGGAGACAAAGTGTTTTAGATGAAGCGCTTCAGGATTCATGTTTCACTACACAGTTCTTAATTTATTTATTCACCATTTTTCTATACAGAATCCATTCAGCTGTAATATCAATGCACCAACAGAGCTGGAGTACTCTGCTGGGGGGAGGAGAGGTGGAAATAAAAATAAAAATAAAGCACTAAAGAAAAAAAAATACAAACAAGGTGGGTAAAAATAAATTCAATTTCTATAAAAAAAAACATTTTTGTTGTTATCACCATGATCGTCATCAGTTATTTATGTATGTACATATACACACATATATATGTATATATATGTATATAAATCTATATATTTCCTTGCCATGTCCATGAAGGGGGCTTGTGGTTCCAAGATGTCCGAGTTTAGACGTCCCAACCTGACAGCGTTCAGGTCATAATATTCAGCTTATTGAACCAGTCAGAGCTGACCCTGGCAGTCTTTCTGACCTGCAGCTTTAGTCCCGCCCACTGACGCTGCCCTGTAGGCGAGCTCATAGGTCCAGTGCCTTGGTGTGGGCCAGCAGAGACTCAAAACTGCAGTAGACCAGTCGATGCAGTCTGAGAAATGATACACTGTACACATAACATGCACGGCCAGATAGCATAAAAAAGTAAAAAAAGAAAAGAAAAAGCCAGCAAACTGCGTCGTCCATAGGTTTCTTCGACTTCCTGCCGTGTGATCGCTCACACTTTTTCCAGTATACATTAGATATTAACTGACAAGCACCACAAAAAGGTGGAAGGACAATACAAAAGATTGTAAGACTGTCAGGGACCAAAGAGTGACAGAAAAACATCCTATGAGTTATTTTCTTATTTCCATTTTGGATCTGAGGGGCATGACTGATTTTCTCCCCTCCCTAAATCCAAACGGACGTTATGATGTGATGATGACACACTCAAAACACACTTAACCCTCATCTCCAGGCTTTGAGTCCAAACGTTCACAATAGTCAGGTCTTCATCGACTGAGGTGAAGTTCAGGTAAGATGTGCTGTTGTGCTGTTCCACTTGTTAAAACGTATAAAAAGTGATCTTATATAATCATGCTCGGACATTATACATGTCTAAAATAAGATGCTTTTAGTGTTAACATGGCCTTAAATACATGTAGATTGAGGTTGTGCACAAAAGAAATCAGTAGAAAACCCAGCATGATGTATGGTGTGGTTCCAAGATAAAAAGTAACATAAAATACCTTAAAATTAATTCAACATTCATTTATTTGAAAAAAAAAAACACTGTATACATTTCCATCTGTCCGCAGAAGGACCGTTAAAAAGAAAGTGACCCCTGTGGAGATTTTCTGTCAATTTGTACATTAGACACAAACCATTCGTCATGTGTTCATGACAACGTTTGATCCAACACGCCCAGCTCAATGGAAACCTGACTATTGTCATTGTTTTTTTAACATTATCATGATTCAAATTAAAAGCGAGTAAAACAATCATTCACTCATCAGTTTCGTTCTCCCACACACACACACAAATGCAAACACACTCTAACATGAGAGCAGGAAACTAACTTTTTCATCAACCAGCCACCGAGGCAGGTGTTTTTTTTCATACCAAAGATCCATCAGCTACGTTTCTATCACACAAGCCAACAAACTTTAGAAAACAACCTCTAAATGATGGATGCTCACCAGTCGACTCGAAACAACTGGCAGACAAAATTCACCAAAAATTCGGCTGTTGGCTGACGTCAGTTTCCCACCCTGTTCAACATGCTCCCGAACACAAATACAAACTCAAGATACCGCAAATACACATATATACAAATAGAAGCAGCCCCTCAAACGCTGGGGGCAGCTTAACAATTTATAATGCATCATTTCTTTATATGCCAAGAATAAAACTTTTCTAAATAAAATACATAGTTATCTGTGTGGGGGGGGGAATGGGGACAGCAGATGGACAGAGAGGAGGAGGGCGGGGCTCGCAGGAGTGTCAGAGGGGAGAAGCCATTGTGGTGGGATGATGGGACAGATGAGAAAAGCAGGGGGAGGGAAGACGGATGGGGGGGAGACGGATGGAGGGGGAAGACTCTTCTCCTTCACTGTGTCACTGCTCCCGAGCAACGTCCTGTGCCACTGCAACACTACGTCTCTTCTCAGTTTGTTTAAATCGTTCCATAATAGTACGAATATTAATAATAAGAAGGACCACGACAATGCTAAAAAAAAAATATATAAACCCCAGCCATGTCTCACAACCCTAAGTCCACAAAAAGGGGGAGGCCAGGCCCTCGAGTTCATCTGAGTCGGTGTAAAACAGAGATGCAGAGAAAAGGAGGAAACGCAGAGAGAGACAAGAGGCCAGACGAATGTAACGAGGCCTTTGGAGGGAAGTGGCAAAATGGGAATAACTATAGAGAAGAGAAAAAGGAAAAAAGAGAGGAAGGGGGGCAGAACAAATACAACGTAGGCAGGATGTGCTATAATGAAGAGGAAACAAACAGAAAAGAGGAAGCGGAGATGAAACAGGGGAGGATGTAGGAACCAAAGATGAGTCGTGTCGGGGCGTTGTGATCCACACACTGGTGTCCTTCTGAGGGTTGTCACAGAAGATTGGCGGAAAGCATGAACAAGTGATGACAACATGGCCTCACTGTGAGTGTGCCCTCTCTCCTTCCCTCTAATAAAAAGGTAAAGGATCCGCAGTCCTCCCCGCACTGGTCGGTATTTCCCAGGGTGCATCATACCTCCAGGAAGCGGGAGCTGCTGGTCTTGGTGTGGAAGGGCTCGGACCACATGCGCCGCAGATCCCCCTGAGGAGCAGACAGGATCACAAAATGAATGAAATGTTCGCTGATTCTTATCCACAGGGTCAGCCAAGACAACTGCTTTTGACTCTTTATTGAGGTAAAGAAAAAGAAAAAAAGTGTTGTATTTTCTTTTATTCTACAACTTAAGTTTTAAGAGGTAAATCCTTGATGTCTTGTGACTGCCTAATCCAACAAAAAGGAAAAAGGTTGTGAGGAAATTATGAAACGCTTTTTTGTGGAGGCTACAGCCACATTTATGGGGTATTTGTATATTATATGTGCAAATTACATAATTTCAGTTATAATTAAAATTATAATTTTTTTTTCCCACGGAGAAGAATAAAGAAAGAAGAACACTGCTGAATTCTGCGAAACTGCTACAGCTGAACTAAATCAATTTGATTTATATAGCCCAAATCACACATTTGCCTTAGGGGGCTTTACAATCTGTACACAATACGGTACACTGTCCTTTTCAACCCTTGCTCTAGATAACACAAAACTCCCAAAACAATCCCCTTTACTGGGGGACAAAAAACATGGTGTGTGTTGCTGTCCTGTACCTTCAGGTAGGCCATAGTGAGCAGAGGCAGCAGGGTGAAGGGCACCAAGTAGAGCAGAGCGGGCTGAGCAGCACGGTGGATCCTGGAGGCCACAGTGGCCGTCAGCAGACCTGGAGACAGATCATTGTTAATCACATGAGAACTGTACGTGTTCTTTATTTTAAAGTATACTCCAAAAACCTGAAGGGAAAAATTGAGATTCGAAGAAAAGCACTTTTTGGGAGACATATAACTAATGGGACCCGCTTCACACTGAAACAATGAGACCCTTGACCTTTCACATCCATCCTTCCATTGATTGCTTGCTTACCCACAAAGTATCCGACGAGAGTGCAGTGGAAATAGGAGACGCGCTGCATGCGTCCGGAGATTGGGACTTCCCCATTGGCCTGCTTCTTGTAGTTGTCATAGCGCAGGACGAAGCATAACAGCAGCCCCGGCATCACGATGTCTCCGATTCCCAGCATTGAGAAGTGACTTCCTGTGGAGCTGCATGGATTGGAACAAACATAGAAATAAGTTGGGAAGATCTAAAAACATGGTCAAGAATACGAGCCCCAACGAGTCATGGAAAATAAATACCAAGTACATATTGGTCCAAACCAGATGTCAAATCTGACTATTGATATGTTAGCCGCCTTGTGGAGCTGTAATGCTGAAAGTGCAGCAGTAAATACAATTTCCATCACTCTTACCTGGGAAAGACCAGTTTTCCAGGTAAGGAGAGGCGGGGGACGTCGCGGCCCATCCCAGGTCCCAAGTGGAGCTTCCTGGAGAGAACATCTATGGGATTTTCAGCCGGCTGGGTGGCAACTTTCACCATCACATTACTATTGAAGATGTAGGCTGAGAAGAACACCTGGAGGGAAAAAGCAGAGTTAGGCTGGGGATATTGACATGTTCTCATCTCAATTTTAACAATAATTTGGTGACACTTGTGTTAGCATAGTTAGCTGAAGGTGGTCATTGCTTTTGCAATTTGTGCTCAATGAAGGAGCTGATTCAAAGCAAAGACAAGGCCAGATGTAGCTAATAAATCAAATCTTAATCTATAGGTACCTGGACAATAGATGGATTTTGATATCTCAGAGGAAATTGGGATGTTCATCTCAATGTTGGCTCGGTGAGACGGATCCTTTTAAAATCATTCCTCTAGTTCATTTCTGTTCATTAGTGTTGAATTTTGTGTTCAGCTATGATGGTGATTAATGCAGCAATGCTTGCTACCCACAGTGTTCTTACACCTTTTCCAAAGTCAAATTCAAGCACTTTTCAAGGTGCATTTTCCAGATTCTCTAGCATCTTACAGCTGTTGTAAATTACATATTTATATACACATACTCAAATGATTATTTCCCTACCTCACATTAAATCAGATGTTCTTTATGCTATAAACAACCAAATGTGTGTTTCGTGATAGCCTTCTACACGAGGATGAAAAATTAAAGAAAAGAAAACTAAGTTTAATATTTCAAAATTAGTGATCTGTACGTAGACTGGGCATCCCATATAACCTGGCTGAGCCAATATAAAACAATTAGCCAAATAACTTTTCAATACATTATTGATTACTATTTTTGAGGTACTTTTAGGTTGGCAGTAAACATAAGTCAGAGGTACATGGTGTACTTCTACTCCACTACATATATTTAATACCTTTAGTTACTTCACAGATCTGGATGAATGATGTGAAATATATTCACGTGTTAAATCAGACTTCATTTCCACCTGGAGTAAATTCACAACCAACCCTGCAGTATACAAAGTCATTCAAACTAGCTGCACCTTTCCCAGCGTTGAGAACACTTTCATGATCAATCATTATAAAACATATCATATATATTATTCTGAAATGGACCAATCTGCACAATGACTACTTTTACTGTCGCTACTTTCACTATATTTTGATGAGAATACTTTTCTACTTTTACTTGAGGAACATTTTGAATGCAGGACTTTTACTGTAACAGAGTATTCCTACACTCTGTACTTTTACTTTTACTCAGTACAAGATCTGAGTACTTCTACTTTTACTCAAGTGCAAGATCTGAGTGTACTTCTACTACTCAAGTACGAATCTGAGTACTTATTCCACCTCTGGTAGTGTATTAGCCTGAATTGTAGCCACAAAATGACGCAGAGCTGCATAAAAATAGACTCACAATGGTAACAAGTGGAAAATAATATTTACAAATGTGTACAATGATTTGTAGGTAATTTAGACTACTCAAGACACCTGACTTATACATCTTCAAAGGAAGACTGTGTTCATTCTACAATTACATGGGATTAAAGCTAAATGTAGTTTTACTTGTATAATACTTCAAGACTTTATATAAAAGCCTGTTTCTAAAAGTATCAACCATAGCGACACGGTCAAATCCTCAGTTTATAATTTATAACAACATACTAACAAGCTAAGGTCTAATTACGCAACCAAGTCTCACGGCATTTCGTGTTATAGTCACAAAATAAATGTAATCTATTGATTCGTGTTCACCAACACGATTCTCCCCTTTTTTTCGTGTCACACAGAACGATTTTAAAAGCAATGTATTTCTATTGGTAGTTTGTTTTGTGCCTGCGTGTTGTTGTCCGGTCGGGTCTTGGAAGACCAGAAGCTGTGTGGTTCATAAATGTCACAAGTTAGACACATCTATTATTGTTTGTTTGGTTTGGCTCATCTTAACTCTCCTGTCATTTCAGATCCCGCCTTCCTCCAGGCCCTTGTAATCAGCTCACTTCCCTCACCTGGTCTTCCCAGCCCTTCCCCTCACCTGTTACTCATTCCCTCATCACCCCACAGTATTTATACCACCTCACTATCACTTGTCCATTGCCAGATTGTCTTGTCGTTTCCGCCAAGCTCTCCAGTGAGTGTTATTCTCTAGCCTAGATTTTTGTCCTGCCCGGTTTTTGACCCCTGCCTGCCTGTATTCGGATCTCAAGTTCCTGCCTGCTCCCTGTCTGGTTTTGGTTGCCTGTCTGACGGATTTCCTGGTTTTGACCCTGCCTGTCCCTGACCTGAATAAACTGAACATTCCAAAACACTGGTTGTATCTGAGTCGTGCTATTGGGTTCTGATCTGTACCTGTGATCGTGACAATAAACACATGTTCTTACCTTTATATACAGTCTATGGTTCTTACTCAATATCAAGCCACGATTATTTTATTTATTTTAAATCGTATAATGTCTGGCTTTTTTTGCCGTCTGTGAGGAAAAGAAATGGAGCTCAGAGCCTCAGAATACTGAAATATGTATATTTTTTTCCTTCGAAATGTGTTATTATTTGTTACCCACTCTATCGAAATCAGTCAAAAGTCGCAACGGCTCATTTCACGGCTTGTGTAAAAAAAACTCATTTTTCAGGGTTCGGGTGTTTTGTTTAATTTTAAATAAACAAAGTCTTGGCTTTCAGAATATGAAACTGTTATTGCCAAAATCACGCGATAAATACAATTTGAAAGCTTGTAAAGGGAAGAAGAGGCACCTCTCAATTCGCACCCTGCTCTTCCTCAGCACCGCTCCCCCTCCCCCCGCTGAAATGATAAAGTAAAGGCGTGTAGTAATCATAGATAACACGACAGGGTCCGGGGCCGTTTGTTTTCATCTGTTTTCAAATAAACAAAGTCATTTAACATCACAGCAAGCATAAAAACAGCCGGTGTTTCTTGTGAGTGTTTCCCCGGTACACAAACGCAAAAATACACAAACACACTCGCGAGCTTCCCCCAGACCAGTAATGCAAACGAAAATGTGTCTTCGGGTCAATGTGACTGATTTCAATAGAGCAAGTCACATTTGGTTTAGGCACGAAACCTACTACCTAACGTTAGCTTAAACAAACGTAACATGCAACATTAGCCTAATCTAAAATACTCTACTANGTATTCAATGTTACAAAACAAAAATGACCATGTTCACATCTTAAAGTCATCCTGAGGCCTTAGTCTTGGTTTAAAATTACACAACATCATGTATGTGTTGCTAATTCTTTTGGGCTTGTTCTCATAGACCTGGTTGCTTACTTCTCTCAAATCTGGCAACAGAGTGGGCAGGGCGCAGTGTCTAATAGTAGCAGTAAGCTAACGAGAGGCTACGTTCAGCTGGTGAGTTTGGACAGAGAAAATGTCAGGAGTTTGGAAGTATTATAAAATTGAAAGCGAAGGCAGTGCAATGTTTGCAAGGCGGAGGTTCCGCGTAGTGGAAAGAACAGAGCTACGTTCAACACGACCAATCTAATACGCCACCTGAGAAACAAACACCAACAACAACAGGACGAGTACACAGCGGCCACTCAGGTAACAGCACTGAAACAACAAACACTTTCAGGAAAGAGAAACTGCCCCAGAACAGTGAAAAGGCCCAAAAAATAACAGCCAAGATAGCTGAATTCATCGCGTTGGATGACCAGCCGTTAGCTGTTACCTTTTTTTCTCTTAATGCATTGCATAAAGATCGGATCGGGAAAAATGATCGGGATCGGGAGCAAAGAAAGGTGATCGGGACATCCCTATGTATGACTGTTGGTTTTTCAACAGTTTTTGTGCAGTTTTTATTATTGAATTGTTTTGGTGTAATTGTGGCACCCACCGTTCTCTGGGAAAACATTTATTTCCTAACAGCAGCATTTGTGTAGTGTGTTGTGCGGGGATTCAAAATGATTCACATTTTATTGGATATCAATTGTGGCATTCACTCAAAAGCATTGTAAATTCTTCTTGTCTTATTATTTGACTACACTGATAACCGTTCGGCCCAGTTCCCTTTTTTATATATACACATTATATCCACACACGTCAATTTTGGTTGTTGGAGTATATTTGGCTGGAGGGGGAAATGTGTCACCTGTGCCTGCAGAGATTCAAAGTGGTGGTGATAAAATGTCCCCGACCGATGTGGGATTGTCAAATTGCAGCATCTGAAATGATTGACTGAAATTACCGTTGGCAAACTCCTTTTTTCTTATTTTCTACAGCATGTGGTATATCAAAATATAGAGGGAACTGTGACAAGGAGGTAGAAAAGAGAAAGGGATACCTGCACAGTTAAACCGAGGCTACAACTTATTACGCAGGTGTTCATGCTATTGTTTTCTCTCATAATATGAATTTAAGTTGTGGCAAAAACCAGCCAATCCATTCTCATGACTCACTGTCTCTATCGGGATATTAGCCTCAACAGCTGACATATTTGGTTTGTGTCTCAAAGTCTGCTTGGTGGTGTGTGATATAGAATACATTTAGTTGCATTATGTGTATTGTAGGGCTGCTCAATTAATCGTATTTTAATCGCTATTACGAATTTGGCTTGCAACGATTATGAAAAAACAACATAATCGAAATAAAACGATTGTTTTTTTTATTTTTTATTGGTTTTTCAGTTGAATTATACTTACAGTTGAGGGTAATCAACTGTTAAAAACATACTGTTCACATTAATTTTTTTCAATAAATGGATGTTTTCAAAGTAAATAATCGTTTTTAATAATCGTGATATCAATTATTGACCCAAATAATCGAGATTAGGATTTTTCCATAACCGAGCAGCCCTAGTGTGTTGTTTGAAATTAAAGATGTACAGTCAGATATTCATGAAACAGTCTTTTGTGATATTTAACAAAAAGTGTGTCCTTTAGCCAACTCTCTCTCTCTCGGAGAAGCTTCATGCAGGGTAAAATGGCAGAGGGACAGATTTTCCTCTTCAATAATAATAAATAATTAGAGTGACTTATTGAACATTAAAGCACAAAGTTGGGAAACATTGAATTGATCTGGAGGATGACAGGAAGTCTGAGTGCATCAGATGGGGATTGAAGACTCAGCTTGTAATGGATCAGCAATATGCTCACAAACAAAACGGGGACAAGTTCCAAAAATCGCAACAATAATCATCAATATCAAATCGCAGTTTGCTAACTTTGAGAGATTCCTGGCAGCACCAACAAAAGGAGGAAGCACATGAACAAGGGCTTGTAATCTTGGAGCCTTTTCAAAATGTGTCATTTACTTTGTTCATGTGAAACTTGAGGAAGGGGCAATGTGTGTTTAGTAGAAAAGTAAACCATGCAGGTTGTTACTGTTAATCGATGTAATATCAGTTTGACGGCCGTTGTTATGGAAACTGACCATGTTTAGCAGCCGAAACACTGTGTACTTTTGTGTTTAGTATTACACTAAAGGTAATTTGCAGTATCTCCACATATACGCGTGTACTCATGTTCCTGTTTGTATCTCTCTCTCCTCTTCAGGGCGTACTCCCTAGTTGACTCCAGCCAGGTGTCCACCTTCCTCATCTCCATCCTCCTCATCGTTTATGGCAGCTTCAGGTGAGTGTCTCTAAATACTGACTTACAGAAGACACCTTGTTTGCATTATTACACTTCTAACCTCCAGATGTTCATGATACGATTTAAAAAAATACGTTGTCAGATCAAGTCTGAATTTCTTCTCGCATCACTGCAGAATGGACACATATTTAACACAAGGGAAAACACATTTAATATAACATGACAATCACTGAAGACATCTTAGAATTGTTTATTGTGATTTCTAAAATAACAGTTGATGCTTTAAACTCAGTCACAGGCTTTTTGCTATGACTGCCACTCTCAACAAAAGGCCTTTTGTTTACAAAAGCTTTTGCTTCAAAGTGTCATGGTGTATTGTCTCATTTTGGAACATAAACCAGTTCCTGAGGGTTCAATCTAGTAAAAATGCACATTTTCTTGTTAATGTGAGTAAAAGACCAGTCGTTGCATCCATGTCTGACTCTTTCCCGGTCCGAGATACCCGGTGAACATTACACATAATGTGATTTTGGTGCATTTGCTGCATTGAAAGAACCAACACCTAATGGATTTTGGATTGCTTTAGTTGCATTTGGACAAAACACATTTTTTTAGATAAGTCTTATGATCAAGTAAATGGCTTGGCAGGCTTAAATCCTCAGGCTGAACCGATCCGATCAAGCTGAGCTCATTACAGTCTGCAGCTGCTGCTGTCAGGAGATGAAATCATATACAGTCATTTAGTATCCATCCATTTAAAAGCTAGATATTGAAAAAAGTTTGTATACACTTAGCTCGGGTTCCCTTGTAGATTTTCTGGAAATTCTGTGGTTTGCTACATAACGCAACAGGTTAAAGATTTATCGTGCAATGCGAGAGGTTTCTTTCATTTTCCTAACGTGACAAAGCAACTATGTTTGTTAAACTGTCTTGTGATGAAGGCCTTCATCTGTGGGGAGGAAAAACATGTCGCGATAAAGAGGAAATACACTTTTTCTCAGACTATTTCACGTTTGTCTGAGGTGAACCACAGCAAGGAAATGAAAATATTTTGTTGGTTGATGTGAGGAAGTTTTTTCAGGTTGAAGTGTCTGCAGGTCTGCCAAATGTAGTCATCATTTCAACCCTTTAACCACACGTAATTCTTTTGTAACTGATTGAAGTCAATTACAGTGAGAACGAATGTTTTCGACTACCTCTACTGTTATTCCCAACATAAAGGAAAGGCTGTTTTCCCCCCAAACTTATGAAAAGACCAACTGAGTCATCTTCCATTGACAGAGCTATTATCTGTCTATAAATAACAGCTAGTGCTTTGTTGGAGTGAACAGAAGTCTCCTACACAGCCTCATATCCACCGTTTGCTTCTGAGATTGTGATTACTGAGTGTAACACGTTCTCCTGCTCTTCCTCCCCTTCCCCTGCAGGTCATTAAACATGGATTGTGAAAACCAGGAGAAGGATAAAGATGGGAACCCCTTGCCAGGGTCTTTTAATAACAGCAACTCAAACAGTGAGTGTTACATACAAGGCAAGGACAAAAAAAAAAAAACGTCGTAAGATTTATTTGGAAATAAAAGTATAATCATTTGTTGCATCTTTAAGTTCTCCTCACTTCTTCGTGTGTATTGTTTTGCAGGTATTCAGACTATAGACTCCACACAGGCCCTGTTCCTGCCCATAGGAGCCTCAGTGTCTCTGCTAGTCATGTTCTTCTTCTTTGACTCAGTACAGGTGGTCTTTACCATCTGCACTGCAGGTGAGCGCTCCTCAACGTAACACAGAAACTCCACAGCGGTAGGATTACACGTTTCGGCTCAGTAATTACACACCGAGACAGGCCTCTTATCTGCGTTTATTGTTAAAACTGTAAACAACATTAACTGCCGCATTAAACTGACATAAAACGAGCAGTGTGGTTTTTTGTTGTTGTTCACCGCTGTGCTTTGTTCTCTTCCTCAGTTCTTGCAACAATTGCATTTGCATTCCTCTTGTTGCCAATGTGCCAGTATGTGACCAAACCATGCGCCCCAGTGAACAAGTAAGGAAATCACATGTGTATAGGTGCCTTTGGATCATGTATGTTGTCGCTTAGACTGCTCCATGCGGTTTTGTATGTCTTAAAACTATTTAAAAAGCTCATGTACTATATTCGCTTAGTACATAGTCTTATATGCCCTTTAACATGTATGTTATCTCCCTATGAACAAACTATTCAAAAGCTTTTAGGTTCAGGTGTCTGGACATCTTAAGCACAAGGAACCACCAACAATAAACACACCTATAGATAACCAATATAAACGCCTCCTCTAGTTACAGATTCACAGTCTCCTACCTCTATAGGCTATATATTGCACATGTATTCATCTCAGGCTTTTGAGATGAAATCCAGTTGAGGTGTAAGACGGATTAATTTAGACTTTTTCTCTAGCTACATGCAAATTTAAGGTCAGCAGCCCTCCAGTCCAGAAGGAGGTGGCAATGCACTTGAAGCTGTTGGGTAGACAATAAAAAACACTTTAGATGTTTCAACAATAACAGTGTAACCAGTTTTAGCCATCCAAAACTATCTATAAACTACTGGATGACTCGTTGTACCCTCTGCACTGGCTTTTAATCGCTCCACTCTCTCGTACCAGTCAATGCTCTCTCGTCCTACTTGTTCTTTGTCAAGTATTGAAATACCACTCAAATGTATTAGCCTGTTTAGCCAGCATGTTTCACATTTTCTGATGCTGAGAAATCCCACGGATGTTCTGTCCCTCCCTACATCTCTTATGTTTACTAAGCTTAGTTCTGTGCGATCTAGATAAGAGTGTCAATTATTTTTCTTATTGCAGGATTTCCTTTGGCTGCTGTGGGCGTTTCACCCTGGCTGAGCTCCTGTCCTTCTCCCTCTCCGTTCTGCTGGTGCTCATCTGGGTACTGACTGGACACTGGCTCCTCATGGACGGTGCGTCTCTCACTCTCAGGACTGTCGTCTCAGTGTTTCCATTCACATTAATTCAGTTTCTTTTCCGTATTTCCAGAGAATAGCTCTGCAGCAGGTTGTATTCTGTGAAACATTGCCCATTAGAAGATGTATTTAACTGTGTGGGGAGTTTTCTTAGCATAGCTGCTAACTGTGATTCTGGGAATAAAAAATATCTACTCAGCCTTTTTAATCTTCTAGACAAAAGAGCAATTTCCATCATCTCTTTAGGTAGAAGGAGCTTGATATTGTGACTCATGCGATATGCAGATCTTAGAAACACTATTTTCAGGCTCTTCAGAGTGATGCATGCCAATACAGCAAGAACACACTAAAGTTAGTCAGCTGCTATATAACAGGCATTTAACTGGTCTTGATCAAAGTTGTAACCTTAGTGCTGGGCAGAGGAAAGCACGTGGGTGTGTGCACTTGTATTATTTGACCGTGTTGACGTCATTTCAGAAATGTGAACAATGCGGCCCTCATAAAAAGCTGCATAATCAAAAGAAAAGTACACAATATGAAACATTTGAATTGGAAATGACTCGTAAAATACGCATAATCTCAAGAGGACCTCGACACAAGCTGGACATACTGTGTATCTCCCTTTCATGAGAACAAGTTAAATAATGTTGACCCCCTCTGGCATTTATTCTGAGCTGGTCTAATGAAGTCTAATTTCCTTTTTGTTTTTCACAATCCACTTAACGGCATACTTAATGATATTTTAAAAGGAAATCTCTAAAAAATGAAATACCATACATGAGTTTAACATTGACAAGTATTGCATTAGCAGCAGTTAGGTATTGTGCTTAGCGCCTAAGTGCTGGTTGTTTTAGAGATAATGGCGAGTATACACACAAGCACTTATTATGTAAAATTCAGTCATTATATTAAATCTGTGCTTTTATTGACTCAAACCATCTGTGCATTAAAAGCCTATAATGCTCATGTTCAGTCCCAACACTCTTGTTTCTTATCAGGTCTTGCCTCGTGCACCCAAAAGTGAATTAGCACAACATTTCATCAGAATAGTCTGACTAATTAATTAGGCTGTGTGCTCAGTGATTAATGTTTCTTAAATAAATGTGCTTGAATTAGTTCTCATGTTTAATTTCAGCGTATTTCTGCTGAAACGCAGAACTGTGTTTTTAATATCTTGTGTTTTCCCTCCCCTCAGCTCTAGCGATGGGCTTGTGTGTCGCCATGATAGCCTTCGTGCGGCTCCCCAGTCTGAAGGTTTCCTGCCTGCTGCTGTCAGGACTGCTCATTTATGATGTGTTCTGGGTAAGACATGCTCCCATCCATAACTGCCCCCCGTCACAGCTGACGTACGAGACCCTGCTGCGAGATACAGCAGCTAGACCGTGTTTACAAGGACAAACTCATTAAACAAAACGTCCACATAGATTATCTCTTTATCCCACATCTAACAACAAAGTAATGATACAGCTTAAGGACGCCCTTACATTCGAAACATACACAAGCAAATACCACCTTGCCAGCCAGATGATGTGTTGCTTAGGAAGTGATGCATTTTCTATTTTCCAGTAGCAGTGTGTTCTGGAGGAACTGGGTACAGGGTTCGTACGGGTGCTTGAAATCCTTGAAAATGCTTGAAATTTGACGTGGTGTTCTCAAGGTTGGGAAAGTGCTTGAATTTTGGGAATGGTGCTTGAAATTGAGATAAAGAGCTTGAAAATGTAAATGCTTTACTTTTACAATAAATTTCTGTCTGACTGAATAGTTCGCTTTTTAGATTAAAAGAAAATAATTGCTTCGCTTTTACATAAAACAGCTCCGCTCAGGCCTTCCCGCGCTATGCGCGGGACCTACAAGTGTTTGTGTTACGTGTGACCTGGGCATTCTGATGAGAGTGATAGATGCCAGGAGGTTGCAGTTTCAACGAGCAGAAGACAAATACAAGCCATGGCTAAGACGAGGGTCAAGCCCATGCGTAGCCTCCTGCAAAGTTTGCAACAAATAACGATGCGAGAGTCTGCGCTGACGAGCCACATGAAAGGTACGCCGTAGTAGAGCATTTTAGATTAGGCTAACGTTGCAATTTACGTTTATTTAAGCTAACGTTAGCGAGCTGAATAGCGAACTCGATTGAGGGATAATAATAATTGCAGGGGACAATCATTTCAGCGTACTTATGTTAATATGTGCCTTACAGTCGCCATCGTGTGGCGTCACGAAATATAATCTATTGATTCGACACAGAGCGATTTTGAAAGCAATGTATTTCTACTGGTAGTATGTTTCGTGCCTAAACCAAATGTGACTTGCTCTATCGAAATCAGTCACATTGACCCGAAGACACATTTTCGTTTGCATTACTGGTCTGGGGGAAGCTCGCGAGTGTGTTTGTGTATTTTTGCGTTTGTGTACCGGGGAAACACTCACAAGAAACACCGGCTGTTGTTATGCTTGCTGTGATGTTACATTAGTCCGTTCTCTGCTTGTAATTATGCCGTTACCATCTTCAAAGTTGTATTTATCATCTGAATTTGCCGAAACAAGTTTAATATTCTGAAAGCCAATACTNCTAGAGATGTCCCGATCCGATCACGTGATTTTCAAAAAATCGGAATTGGGAGAATTTTTTTTTTTTATTATATAAAATATGTTTTTATTATTATTTAATCATTAAATAATAATAAAAACATATTTTATATAATAAAAAAAAAAAATTCTCCCAATTCCGATTTTTTGAAAATCACGTGATCGGATCGGGACATCTCTAGTCATACAGTTAGAGAAGGGGTTTATTCTCACGGTACTTACTATTAATTAGGCCTTTTCACAGTTATAACTAACTGCAGCAAGCTGAACTGCAGCAAGCTGAAATGCACCAACCAATACTGTTGATACCAAAAAAAAGATCACACTGTTCATGCAAGACATTCCTTCTAGAAGATTTGCAATCATCTAAACTATAGAACAGAAAACAAAATACAGCATACCAGTTTAGGGCTGGGCAATTGATCAAAAACTATTTTTAGTTAAAACTCTGGCTTTGGCTTGAGATGCATTCTGCTTCACAATTATACTATACTTTTGTCTTTTGTTCCCTTTCTTTTACAATCGGATCTAGTACAGCTTGGTAAAGCCCGGGGTGAGGCTGGTCCACACCCAAACATCATCACTTCCTGGTTGTTGCTGCACCCCTCTCTAATTTCTATGGATTAAAGAACACAAAGTTCTCCGTAGATCTAGCCTCTTAATTTTGATATCAAAGATCTTTGCCACAGTCAAACAGCCCTAGTCTGGGTTTATTTTATCTGCAGACATTCATTAATTGACTCAAGTAACACAGTCATTACATGTTACTTGTTGTTACAGTCAAAATTAAATTCTGCAAACATCTTGAATCCTCTTGCAATCTGTACATGTTATTGTGTTTTGTGAGACTGACTTGAAATACTGAAGAGGAGCTCACATAAGCATATGCTCAGCTAGGCTTATGTTAAAAAGAGTATTAATACACTTTAGATTGAAGATTAGGCATCTTAGTTTGGGTTTGTCAAGACATGTATGATCAGGCTTCTAGTTTGCAGACTGGTGTTGTGTCAACGCAGCAAATTGTTCCCATATAAATGATCTGGGGGCTTGACGTAGCGTAGACATTCAACCTTATAATGCAGGCCTTTTTCTGCGGCAAAGACAAGGCTGCCATTGTGAATGCTGCCTGCAGTTTGGAGGTGCAGGTTTGACCCCGACCATGACCTATCTGTCTCCGTCTCTGGGTGAGGTATGCATGTTGAAGTTAAAAAACACAATAAGACTAGTGAGCCCCAATAAAATCATCATCATCTCAGTCTGCACTAATGCATCATACACAGGAATCGATAAGCCATCAGCTGATCCATTTGTCTGACTTATCAACTCTATTCAACCCAGTGAGGAGGCTGATATCGTTTCAAATTGGTATGAACACTATCATGGGCTGTGTTGGAAACTTTCCAAATCTAGCTACTTCATGCACTATATTTCACACTGTGCCATTTTATTTGAGTTTCTGAATTCAATATAATGCACTAAGAAATGTCCCTAAATGAAAATAAAAACCCTACTGTGCATTTCAATACCCATGCTACCATACTATTTAGTATGCAAGACAAATATTGTTGAAATACATAGAATTACACGTGCAGTATGCCAAACATACCAAGATGTCCTACTGCATTAAGGTGCAATTTGTAGTATGAGCACCAGCATCATTTTCTGGCTATTCTGAACCACAATCCATAGCAAGGCGGATATACAAGTGAGAGGGTCAAAGTTTGAGGCTCAATGTTATGAAGAAATATCCCAATTGTATGCATACTAAGTGCAACAGTATATTCTTTGTAAGTGCAGCTGCAGTACTTAAAGGAAAGAGAAAGTATACAACTGGGTACGCAGACATAGGGTCTAAGGTCTGTACAATATGTTTGCTTACAATCCCATAATGCAATCTGTCACATTTTAGTTACACAAAACTGCACTTGTCTTGCATATATGTAGGACATTTTACTGCAGTACATTAATGCCAAAGATATGTTTGAGGTAGTTAATACAAAAGTCCCACGATCACATAGTTTGTCCTCCACAGTTTATTATTCAAGTGTATATGTCACACTAAAGGGTAAGGTATACTTAGCAGATATTTTTAACTCTTTTAACCGTAATGGCCTCAAAAAGTCAGCATTGTGTTGGCTATATTAACCACTTTCATTATTCTCAAATGATTGAGAGTAATAAATGAGACAACTCTCAAGAGTGTGCAAAGTGGACAGAAAGCCTTACAAGTCATGATGACAGATGCTCCATACAGGAAAACCACATTAGCAAAAAGGAAGAAATAAGTTGACCCCCGGCAACACTGTCATAACGACAAATAACAGGACCTTTGTTTCACTACAAGTTACTGTTCTTCAAAAATAACCATAGAGGAGAACCAGCATCTGTAACGGTTTCTTTTATTTTTCCAACTACTACACTCTCCTTTGTATCAGAGTTTGATTTAGTGAGCTCAGCCTCTGGGTCATCTTTTTTTTTTTTAAAGCAAATATTTCGCCCAGTCTAAAATTATAGCAAGCACCTTAATCCTTACTTGGTGAAACAACAAACTGTGAATATAAACGGTATACCTCTGCAACATTCAAATAGCAGACCCTAGCTATGAAACTTTAACATAGAGGATAAACAATTCAATACTCTAAAATGTAGCTCATGAGTTAGCGGTTTGCTCAGAAAAGGTTATTCCATTTTTGATAATATTGGCTAGCAATATACTAAAAAAGGCACTATTGTGATTCTAATAAGTATACGTACTAGGGCCTGCAACTAAACGGAGCCCTTTCCTGCTGCTGGCATGGATTGAAAACCATTTCAGTTTTTTGAGTATCGCCGGGCTGCATTACTAGCTTTCTTCCAAGAGACAAAAGCCCTTGTATAAAAAAATTCTGTGCTGCAAATCATTTCTCATTCTGGTGGCATGTGACGCAGGAATTCACTGTTTCTTTGTGATGCTGATGGGAGGCAATAAGGCACAATCTCCTGTCTTTTTCATTCATTGAGTAGAACAGAAATAACGACAGGGTTTCTAAAGTGGGAGGAGGGGACTTGTAGTTTACTGTGGAAACAGAACACTGGGGCAATACTGCATCATGTAGCTTTGTCAAGACTTCTACTTCATGACTCAAAAACACACTTGGGCATCTTTACAGATTTGTCCAAATACAAATAGGCCAATATACTTGGCCCCGAATGTAGGTCACAACAAATGTGACACAAAATGACAATGTTTCTATTTTTGGCTTTTAAACCAAACAGGTTAAATGTCTTGCCAACAGTTTGGGCTCAAGCATTAAGAAAGTGATTAAGAAACTGACCGTGTTCTTCTACACGCAAACACAAATGATGTCACTGCCTCACTGTCAACACAGCGGGGAGATAGAAAGCTAGTTTAATCAACCACGGCCCTAATTCATATTCTAGTACCGAACTGGTTCGTCTGAAATCTGCGCACAGAAGCCTGTAGAACATGGGTGAGATAGATGAATGGAACATTTAAAAAAAAAATACAATCCCGGACTGTTGAGGGCTGGATGGCCGCCCAAAGTGCCATAAGACGTCCTTGTTCACTGACAGACTAGGTTTTCAATAACACAATTCCAATACGGTCCTCCATCAAGCCCAGTTGCATGCATGACTTGACCACTAAGGCCCAGGTCACCAGACCACAATGAAGACTTTTACAGATGCTACCATGTGAGGTCTCAATATCTAAAATAATATCTAACTCAGGTCTCACCAGATTATACACATGGAGATAAATTACACAAACTGAAAAGATTGGGAGCCCCTGACATTAACACTACATTAACTTTACACTCAATATCATTCACTTCAGCTTGCATTAGCCACTGGCTGGGTTTGCCGCTGGACCTTGAATTGGGAATTAACATTTATCTGCCTCCACTTTCTCATTCAATTATGGATGTAGTGGGAACAACAATTGTATCTGTGATCTGTACCTCTTTGCCTCCAAGAAAATAAGTACACCTCTCCTGCGTAGCTTCTGTGTGTGTTTAAGGCACTTCCCTGGTTTTATTTCCCTGTTTGAAAGAGAGTTGATAAGGAGTCAGCGTAGAAGTTGATTGAAAAGATTGACATAAAGGGCATGTGAGGTTCTGGGTCTATCAGCAGCCAAGAGGCACAACGATGCCTTGCAGAATTATGACTTTAGAAGAAACTAGGGAAAAGACACATCAATATTCGCTGCTGGTCAGATATCAAGACAGAATTCCAGATTTAATCATTTTGTTAACTTTCCTCAAAGCGAATGAACATAAGCAGTAAAGGTTCAGCCTCAAAGTTCAAGATGTATCAGGCTTTTGTATCTTGAACTGTAAACTATTAAGGCTTTGACATTCTGAAGGCTAATTTTGAGTGAGGATTCGGTTCAAGGCATAAGACAAAGATGCTTCAGTATTCTGTCAGATTTATAGATAGATGTCCTTTAAAGCATTAGTAGCGAGTTAATTCTTTACATGTAAAAAGGGATGTAAAAGCGAATATGTGAGGTTTCTTGTTGTCATTTGTCTTCTGTAGTGTAACACAGATGCTTAGAAAGGACATCACTAGATATTACTGTTAATGAGGTGAACCGACTTACTTTAGATGTGATGTCAATTTCTCCTACTTTTTTAACTCTGAACGTCTACTTGATCGGTACATTTATAGGAAGGCCAAGTTTAAATTAGATTGCACGATGGATAGTCTTGATATTGGGATTAAGGAATTAGATCTTAGTAACCATCAAATGAATTAACAAAAAAGGAAAAGGAAATATACATAAGGACTACTTTGCAAATATACATAATTTAGACCTGCAACCATTGCCATCCAAAACAAGCCATAGTATGTGTGAAAACACTACATTACACGCAGCATAATGTGTCTCTTTCAGTTTGATTGATGTGGTTGGTGGCTGCCCTGTTTATACTGAATATTATACCTGGCTGTGCGGGCAGAGTGGGTTGACTCTGACTAACAGCGAGAGCTCGGTCATGATAACAGAATGTTTTTGTTCACTCATGTGATAACTTCACTAAGTCCTGTTATCCATATGCTTAACAATGCGTTCAACTGAGACGCTAAACCAAGCAAATGCACACAATTGGGCAAAAATAGCTACTGCAAAATATAAGGATGCAATTTAAAAAAGGGGCCAGCGATAGCAAATCATTGTAAAATGTGATGGTTTCTTACGAAAGATTTTTTTTTTTATCAGACTAAAAGCTTTCACAATATGGCACAAACAGGTTAATTGACTCATTGAGGTTTCTCAGATACAAAGAGAAATGGATATATAGAAAATTAAATAGCATACCGGTATAAGGCCAACCAGGTTGGTCTGTTCTAACCTAATGAGTGATTGTATATGATGTGTGTCTTTCAGGAAGCACTCCTTTCACAATTTCACCTAAAATGGGATGGTTTTAAAGTTCTAACCTACACAGCATGCAATTGACAAGCTGAACAACCTAATAAAAAAAAGGAAGTGAAGCTAAGAGAAAAATACTCTAACTACAAATGGATAACCCAGTGTTATGTAACATAAAGCTATCTATTGGTTAGCATTGAACTGCAACTAGCAGACAGTTAAAACAGTTAAAAGGGGCAACAAAACACAACTTGGCAGCTTTCAAACAAAACTGTACATTAGCCAGTTGATCACCACAACACTGAGCAGGGCTTGCCGTGGTTTACCTATAAAATGCAGCCAAGCCCAGCATCCAAACCAAATGTCTGCACACAAAGTAGTTAGCGGACTGTGTCGTCTAACATTTGCTTTGATCAAATACCACTAACACAATTTATAACAATAAACAATATCTAAGACTCTGATTGCTTGCATTGGTGCTTTCAAGCGTCATATGGCTAAAGATGTGAGGGCAGAGTAACAAAAGCAGACAAAACTGTAAGATTAAAATTTCAAAAGACTGGATGAGGTTTTAAAAGCACTATGCACATTTAAATATAATAAATAAGTGATTTGATGTAGTCTTCACACAGTTAACTAAAAATGCATTAACATTTCTCAACCACAATTACGTCAAATTAAATGAAGGGTTTTTAACTCCTGTATAAAGATGGATATGATGGCGATGGAATTTGTACATTTTTCATTCCGATTGACAGCCTCCAAAGTCTTAGATGTTCATACTCGTTTACAACCTAATGTCTGTGAAACCAATTAAAATGTAAGGACAAAAAAGCAATAGCTTGTGTCAGTGTTGTAATATTGTAGATGATGGTATGTTTATGTGCAGTGCAAAACAATTGCTGATTCATTTTAAATTAGTAACTGTCTTAGCATAATGCAGTGTTTAAATGTGACTTGTGGTTCTAAAGCCACATTTGTTCAGCTTTAGTATAGTTGAAGCTTCAGCTGTGTTGCCACCTTTACTCATTATTCATCTCTGAATAATCTTTACTGACATTTAGGAAAGTCTCACAGTAAAAAGATTGTCACTGTCCTAATAGTGTAGTAAGAGAGTAAACATTATACATGCGATTTCTTGTGCATTTCCTCTCAACTTTATCTTAATGGAAGTTGCCATCACTTTTTTTTTAACCTAAGGTTAATTATCTAAAATCATAAGGCTCGCAGTCCACCATTGGACAGTCTTGAAAATTGCATTGCATTTTGGGAAGGTAAAGTATGTCGAGAAAGCTCACAATTTATTGTCAGGAATTCTTGTTTGTAGTATTTCTTGCTTGCAATATAAGCCTGCAAAATGTTTCCAATTTACAAAGGATGTCACATTGCATTCACTGATAAAACTACTGCTGTTTTATTAAATGATAAATACTGATAGTTACAATGGATGTCATAACAATTCCCCAAAACCTCAGTGAATGTCTTGAGTATTGTTAAAGTTCCATCTTATCTTAGAATCTAGGTTAAATAAAATATAAAAGGCCGTCAATACTAACAGTTAAAACATGTCAAATATCTGTGTTAATGACAAAACGTTGGCATATTATAACATCAAAAGAGAAATGTTTTATTGGTTGAGCACTTTGGATGTATGACAGGATGTTTATCAAAACTACAATGACACAAAGCTCCTACACATTTGTCCAAATATAGTAGAAAAAACTTTGGTTAAGCCATCTCAAACTGATACTAATCAAGTCAAACAATGGATGGGAAAAGAATAACAGGACTGAAATTCCAAAAATGATTCACAAAACAATGATATAAATGCGAGTTTTACAAAGCCAAGACATCCACACACAGCTTTTCTGTGGAGCTCTACCAATAAGCGAACGTAGGTCTGCTGGAGAGTTTTTGGTTTTGACTTCATACATAAGAAGATGCTGCATTTAAAAATAATCATGACACATTCAACCCGTGTTGTCGGGATCAAACAAGCATAATTTGGCCTACATTAATTAGCTAGGCCTCAATAAAAAGTCAGGTCATATTCATTCAGGGGGGCAACGCATTTCGGTGATCATCTCTTTAATCTATTCTCCACCAAGCACTACAATTCAACTGTAACGATGACCTGGCTACAATTGTGTATATCTCACAATTCTGCAGACATGTTTTGTTACAACCTATCGTACTCGGCAGTGTCAATCTCAAACTGGCATGTTTGGACATGACTGCGATGCCAGTTAGCTAGCTTAGCTCTACGGCAGAACCTTTGTTATTGTGTGCAGCGGGTCGACGACGGCCAGCAAGCCATCTAATCAGCTAACAGTCATTTGGTGACACAGTTAACGTTTAATCATCAGCTTGACACTGTCATGCAACGTTCTGCTTATTGTGAAACATTACGATTTACAGAAAGCTAGCGCTGTATAATTGAGCGAACGACCAACTGGCTAACCAATAAGCGTATCAAGCCGTTAGCCAGGCAGCTAGCTCGCTCACAATAGCACCATTGGAATAGAGCGATGCTGGGTTAGCATAGCGTCAGCTGGTGGAGCTGATTAGCCGCTGCTAGCTAACCAGCCTGTTCAGGTTAGCTGTTAGCAATATATAAGCTGCAAGAGAAAAAAATAGATACGACATTTGCGCTCTAGACGGTGATACATGCACCTGAATGCATCTATGTGAAGAGCCACGTATTTCCGTGAATTGTCAGAAATATAATGCAATGGTTTAGTGACCTATATGATTCGGGCTTAGCTGTAGCATCTGCTAACGTAAGGTAGCCACTGCTAATCGGTAGCGCGATGCTGTGCGCACTCACCAGGATGTGTAGCCCTGCTCCGCCATATCGCCGAAAACAGTGGGGTCCGCGACTGTGGCTAACACAGATTCAGGTCCCGGTGACAACCCGATGGGACCTCGGAGAGGTTTTCTGCTTATCCTTCACAATCCAACGTCCTAGCAGTTCCTTTTAGGTGACAACATAATGATACATCCTGGCGACAGCTAGTAGTCACTAGCTGAATATCTTGCAATTGAAATGGGAATGATGGTTTGCTATCGTTAGGTGGACAAGACAAAGCACCCCGAGAAAAAAAACACTGATGTTATTTTCGTCAGTCTCGCTTAATGTCCTGCCGTCACCCAAGCCGAGAAGGCTCGGTTTCCAACGATGCTACACACACTATATCCATATTCAGCACGATGTATCCAGGTTAATTTCGGATATTCCTCAAGTCTGCACCCCTAGCTGTTATGGAAGACGTTCAGCTTTGTTTTCTATGGCGAGGAGTCACGGGAACGCGCAAAATCGCCCTGCCGTAGAGCTTTACAAGTAGGACGTGCACTGAAACGCTTGCAATGGTTTCCCTTCAGCTGGCAGCATTGCAGCCTATCATATGCAGCTAGAACTTGAGTCGTTACGTCGATTTAAAATGTAATTTATGGTTATACATATCTAATTCATTGCAGAATAATGTGACATAGTTGCGAAGGATGATTTTTCATTACTGACAACATACTGAAGAACACACATCCCCGCGGTACTAGACTCATTTTAATAGCTATAAAGATGAGAAATGGGTTACAAAACCAACATTTTGTGAACAAATTGCGTAATACAAAGAGTTATACAAATGCATCTGGGATACATGTACTTTAGGTCTTTTATATTAATTAACAAAGAAAGGGTAGCCTAAATGGTTTACAGAATAATCGGGTACAGTTTATTTTAATCAGTTCCGCTCCAGAGTCTAAAAGGCCCCTGGTCAAAAGAAACATACATTAGGATGTTATATAAACACAGTAAGACCATAATAATACAAATACACATTATTAGGGAATTTGGTGTATTACATTAGCCATTGCAATACAATATATTAAACATATTATGCTCTCCTACATTTCCTTTCTATGTTTTAATTGACAAATACATGTTGTGGCGCCCCCTTAGGTTGATCAACGTAAATACAAATGAATAGTCAAATGGTGGCTTTCATTCCCCTCTGTTTGCTAAAAATCAACTATCTTTCACTTAGGTTTTTACAGATGATTAATGGAAAGGCAAACAAGCACTGCAGTTAGAGCCCTCATTAGTCTAGAAGTTGCAATTTCGCAATGATTGCAGAAATTCCTAGAGCAGGACACAGTTTTCTGTTGGACTTTTGTTAGGTCAGACTGTTGTTGAATGTACATAATCAACTTACTTGGGTGTTTAACAATGACACTATTTGTTATCTATTCCTGTGGTGTAGTCACGGTGTACTGGACATTTTTGTTCTGACCCCTGTTGTTCAGTGACATTAACAAAACAATTATGGACTCTTTGTTTGGCTGTGAAACCATCCATGTGAACCCATGAGAGTACTTTAAATAATGTTCCTCTTATTGAAAGTCAACAAGTAACACAGCTGCAGGCATATTGCGTAGTTTTTGATGTTCATGTACTTATTACGTTTAAATCACATAAAGGTGCAGGAAAACATTATCTTTCTTCCAACTTCATGATCTGAGTCTAATACTCTGATTCAAGACCAGTGAAATTAAATCATCATTCTTGAAGATAGAACACTTTTCTATAAAGGGCATAGCTCGAGACAGTGTCTTCCTTGTAGATAAAGATGCCATCGGGGTTTGGAAAGGGGTCAACGGGATTCCCTTTATCCAAAGAGTATGGGGATTACCAATGTCTGCAAAGAGCTGCTTTTTTACAGATTATGTACAATCTGTTCTCAGCAACAGAATCCCATATTCACAAGACAGAGGAAGAGCATTAACCGACAGACTTATACATTCAGGAGCAAATGAGGTCTCTCCGCAGCCTCCTGCAGACATTGTGACTCAAGACTCATGCTAACTGAATTGTATATAGTACCCATTACTACCCCAAACAACGGCTTAATGTTCGGGTTTAAATATGTTGTTCAATTGATACAAACTATTAACAGGACCACTAAATTACGTAATTTACCGTCCATTCATCCATGTAGATTGTCTTAGAACAACTGATCTCTGTTTAGTGTGTATTATTCAAGTCTTTATTTACACTTTAAGGTAGTCACACATTTAACGTACACAGAGAGGAATTTCAAAAAGGCAGGAAGGGAGTATTAGAAGCAGCCAAGCAGGACTATTTACATACAGGCAGCTACACATTGGAAACTACTGATAGTCTGAACATCGGCTGATAGTCTCTAACACATACTGAAGACTGGTGGTTTGCAGTTTGCTGTTTCTGGCTCCATCTGCACAAAGATAAATGAGGGCTGGTGTGACGGTTGTAAATCAAGTCTTGATTGCTGTCAGGATGTTTCGATTATTAACTTGAAGTGGATGGCTTTCATTTTAAAAACTCAATTTGTCATGCACTGATCTCATATTGATGTAAGGTGCTTAACGGCAGGTGCAAGTGTAAATAATGCTGTAAAAATGTAGATAAGATTACACCAGCAGGCTCACTGTTGTGTGATAAGTACACTCAACAATAGCATGATCCTCAATAAGTAAATATACAAGCTACCCATAACTGTTGTGTCTCGTCAAATGTGTTAGTTATGTTTATGTATTATGTTTGTCATTTTCATGTTTTTTCACATCTGGTCATGTCTGTTTATTTAGGTTCTTCATCTCTAGTCAGTCTCTGTGTTTATTGTCATGTCTCGACTTTGTCTCTGGGTCGTGCATTTGGGTTCATCAGTTTGTGTGTAATGTATTGAGATCCTGACAATAACTGCCTACTAAAACTAGCTGGATGCATTTGGCAAAAATAACAGGGTCTTTCACATAACTTGATGTGGATTTAAAATACAAATAAAAAACGTATAATGTATATAAATCTTTATTTCCTCATTTAACTTTGTTGTGCATTGAAAGAAATGCATTGAATTATGAAATGTTCCCTCTTAGCAGTGCAGTACATACGTTTGGCCACTAGCTGTCAGTCTTTACTTTGAGAAAGGTGGATGGCGTACACAGGGGGGCAGACCAGAGCCAAGAATCTAAAGAGAGAGTCTTAAAAAAAAATTGTTTTTGTATTCTTGCAACAGTTTTTCAGGTATTTCGGATTGCATACATTTTCCCTTCTTTGCCCTATTTCAATTTTTATTTGAACCAATGTTTGGTGCTACAATCAGATGTCCATCACTTTGCACATTCTACCTTTTATAGACCAGGATTATGAACACAGATATAATGAAAACTAGTCAGTCTCAGTTAGGAAATAGAGCTCATTTGAGTAATCAAACCAGCCAAGCTGAATACGTTATATCTCTAGCTGATTTAAAGTATCTGATTACAGATCTGAACTGATTTAATAAATGGGCTGAGTGTACTGTGAGATTTTTTAAAACATCTGCAGAGAATTCAAACCTCCAGGTCATGTGATGTGAGAAATAAGAATCGTTAATGTACTATTGGTTCTATAAGGCCGTATGCTCTTTCAATGAGTTCAAACTAACATCTGCACCATCTGTGTGATATGTGCATATTTGGTAATATATCATTAATATATCCGGTTATTCTGATATGTGTACTCTTATAGTAGCCTACTAACTCATATAGCTTATGGCATCCATTTCAAGTCAGGGTCTGCATGATGCATGTAAAATAGGTTTCCCCCTCTGAACCCTCACTGTGAAAGCAGTAGGTTTGTTAATGAAATGCAGTGACTATACCAGACATATCTCCAGGGTAGGATGTCTGGATTAAAATGTGGGGAAAAGCACACGCATTGCTTTGGCCCAATTCAGCTTGTGTCTAGGTTTTTTATTTGTGTATTTTTTTAGATGTTGTAAAAAACTGACTTTTAGTGCAAGCTACATTTCCAGCATGATGCGTTTATGCCACAATATTACCAGGTGTTGTGTGATATGCCTCCCACTCAGGCAGGTATCATCGCTGGCTGTGGATCACAATACCAAAACCCCAGTGACACAGAATCAAGGCTTACTGTCAAGGACACCTCTGATAAAAACAGAAGTGACTTTCACATCGCTGTGCTGTACACTGTTCTCAACCTCAAATGGCGTTACACTGGCTGCTGATCTCTTTTCCCACAGCAAGTTTAGCTCATGCGGAAAAAAGCCTGCCCGAAAGCAGAGGTGCCATCACAGATAAATGGTGATACATCGGGGTGTTTGCGAAATTAAAAAAGAGAGGCTGCTGACAGAGTCTGAAGCTGGCAGTTGAGACAGGAACTCTGCAGCCTCTCGATCCCCTTCCTCTCAAGCAGAGTCAGGGGGTGAACGCCTGTTTGAAGCTCTCCCCCCGGGCTCCAGGGTTCTGTGGGATCCGGGTGTGCTGACACTGTTAGCACGCCTGATATGAGAGCCTGATCAAAGCTGGCTCATTCTGCCTGACCGATTTCCACAGGATTAAGGATTAGGGAGACAGGAAACTGGGAGAGGCACAGAGACAATCTCTGAGAGACAAAAAAAGGATCGTGAGGGTTAGGGAGAGTGAAAGGGATGGACAAATGCAAGAGGAGACAGAGGGGGTCATGGCACTGGCAGAGAACATCTTAAGAAAAATAAATCAGAGAATAAGTGTGAAGGGATTTAACAAACACATAAATCACTTCATTAATAAGTCAAACAAAAAGTACATTCAGAGAGCATTATAAAAGAGGCTTTTCTGTAAAACCCACATTTGGAGTGATTTTTAAAAGACAATGCAGCTTTAGTTTATCACCTTCTTTTACCAAACACGTTTTCCCAAAGGACCAGGCTGTGCTGCAGCTCAGGAATTGTTAACTCTGATATCTAGCCGGGAGATAAACCCTGCTGTGCTTTAATAGTGAAATCTTGAAATCAATTCAACAGGGCACCAGTGTAGAGCCGCTCAACGGGGGGAGAAATTATCGTTTGTCCTTCTTTTGGAGGACTACGCAAACAGGAAAGGGAATCTGGCAGTCTAAATGTAATACATCTAGAAGACATGTGCCATGTGACTGTAGCCCTGCTCCGCCATATCGCCGAAAACAGTGGGGTCCGCGACTGTGGCTAACACAGATTCAGGTCCCGGTGACAACCCGATGGGACCTCGGAGAGGTTTTCCACTTATCCTTCACAATCCAACCTCCTGGCAGTTCCTTTTGACTCAATGACTGTGAGGTATCATTAAAGCAAATATCCGAATAAAGTCACATAAGTTATCATCTAGATTGTTGATGGTCCTGGATAGGTTAGAAGTCTTAACTGTGAGGCAAGTTGAACATATTTTTGTCACATTAAGTAGTTCTATAGTCAAAAAGAAAGGCCTGTGATGGCTACAATCTTCAGTGTTGTTCAGTTGACAATAGCATATTTAAAGTAATAGTAGAACAAAATGAAAGTCTATGACCTAGCAACTTGTAAGAGTGTTTTTTAAAAGGTTGTTTATCATCACCTTTGAACAGCAGACAATTTTCTATTAGCCTAATAATCCTCTCATTCATGACAAGATTTGATTCAAGAACATCAAAACATGCATAGTGTTCCTTTCACACCTTGAGGTCGCTCTCCTGTGTGATGTGGTCCGGGTGATTGTGACAGGACATTTGTACTGATAACAACAGCTACTGAGCATTGGCGGAAACTACCTAGTTTATCAGACCTTTGTACGTGACATCTTGGAACCATGGTGTATGAAAAATCCTGTTTACTGGCAGGTGTGTTTAATAGTCGTCGTCGTCATGGAACATCCCAGTGTGTGAGTTTTGGGTGGTTTTGTGGCAGGCATCAGTTTCATGCACCTGACTAACATCATGTTATTGCACTGCTGTCTGTTGGTTTCTGTTACTCATTTTTCAGAAGTCCAGACCGTAGACTGTGCACGAGAGCCGAAACCGAGAGATGATGCACTTCTACATGGCCTCTAAAAGAGGAAGGGACTATACATTGAGATTGAGCAGGTAATTACCGATCACACTCCGGATTAAAAGTGGCGGAAGAAAGGTCAGGGAGAGGCAAAGTTACACACCCCCACCAGATGTGCGCCTGCTCTGGCCTATAGCCGATTCATTATCTCACAGTTCATGGTACCAGGGATGGTGTCCAGGCAATTGCATTACACTACACACACCCTGAGCAACCCGACCTGGGGATTTTTCATGTTCTGTGTGTTTGTATGTGTGTGTAAGGGGGAAGGGAGGAGTCCTTTTACACAATGGTGGCATCCATAATGACAAAGCAATAATTCACATAGTGCTCCAGCGCTGTGATCATTATGTTCCCAGTGAAGCAAATCACGTTCATTATTTTTTGGATTGTTCTTAGAGATAAACAAGAAGTGAGGGAAATAAATAAAGAAGCTGACCCATTCACACCCCATGGCATGCTGCCTCATTTGCCCAAGCTTCTATCCATTTTTGGTTATAGCCAATAGCAATAAAGGAAGTAGTCCCACTGTCACAGAAACAGTTGGCACGGAAACAGCACATTACACCATCGTCCAATCCCCCTCCCATTCCTTTGTCGTCATTTCTCATCTCCCCTCCCTCCCTCCCTCTCCTCTCCTGTCCCCTCCTCCTCCTCCTCCTCCTCCTGCTCTTACCTCTCTCCCTATCTTGTATGTTTTTTTCAATCATCAATGAAATCACAACCAATCCTGCTGCTGGCCTGTCAGCAGGCATATAAAAAAACCTCAAGAAACACATCCACTCTGTATCAACTCCATTCTAGCCGGCAGGGCTCAGATTCCTTAATGGCCAATGTATATTTAATCATTATAGCATGAAAAAAAGATGTTGTAGCTACCCCATCCAAGCCTGTTTTCTCTCTCTCTGTTACTCTCATGATTTAATCCTGACCATTTCCCCCTTCTCTCTCTATCCATGCTGACTCCTCCCTCCATTTCTGTCCTCCACTCCCTCGCTCTGCCTCTCTGTCTCTGACACACTCAAACACACGCACACATATATACACGCCCTCCACCCCCATCGCTGCAGTGTCTCAACTGCCTTGGAGCAAACAAGAGAGGATATAGAACGCAGCAGACGTTAATAAGACAGAAATAGAGGGGAGACAGAGAGAGATAGAGGAGAAATGTAAGTGAGTGTGTTTGAATATGAGGAAGATATGAAGATGAAACAGCAGGACTAAAGGTGGATTGCACAGAGCCTTTCTCTCCCTGCAAGGGCTTGTCTGCAGTATCCTTTGTAAATGGATGCTGCCTTGTGAATACGGTAAGCCTGACTACTCTCACACAGACACAAAGCTTTTTTGTAATCACTGGTTTGGACACAGAGGAGGAGCGAGACGCTTTATAATTACAGCTATTCTGTGGAGGGCGAGTGTGTTTTCCTGATAAAATGGGGAAGGTGATGTTCAGAGATGGCACCAAGGAAGGCTGTCCAGTCCCCTCCTCCACCCTGCTAGCTCTGTGCCAACAGACGCTGCTATCTTATGCTTGCAATTTGACTCATCTCCCCAGAGCATCCTTAATACTTATAGGATGCTTTTATCTCAACGCAGTGCTTAGTATGTGTAATTACTGTATGTAGGACAAGTGAAGGATGCATCAAAGATGAGTGCGTGCGTGCGTGCGTGTGTGTGTGCGTGTGTGTGTGTGTGTGTGTGTGTTTGCATGTACGTGTCTGTGCTCTGTCCAGGCCATGAGCTATGAAATGGAAAGAGGAGAAGTGAGAGAGTATACGCACACTATCAGGTGTTCAGTACTTACAACTGGCTTTACGTGAATGTGCAGTGGGAGGTGTACAAATCCCACTGAGCTCGCTGGCACTGACATTTGACGGTGAAGATTTATGTCTGCTGTTTTTTCGGGGGAAAATGTACATCGAATTTGGTTAATAACCTCGAGCTGAAATGTATTTGGTTTTTTGAGACGGTCTATGAATGTAAGTCTTAACGGTGAGAGGGAGGGAACAGACCGTGTTCATTACTCAGCACGCAAAACAAGATGATTTGTGACATTTTCTGCTTCAACATCTTTCCCAATCTTTCCAATTTTTAAAGCCTTCCAGTGTTTTTTTTTTTAATGGGGGCTTGGGCTCGGTTGTGCACCCTCAGAAGAGCATGTGTATTTGTGCGTACTGTATGTGTGTGTTGTGCTACATGCTTGAGAGAGAAAAAGAAAAGAGAGAGAACCAGTGCAGGGAGGGGTCGAGGGGCTGGGGGGTTTAACAGTAGGGAGGCAGATGGGCGGAGGTTGATGCAGCAGAGAGCAAGAGAGAGTGGAAAGAGAAGATATGGAACAGATTGGATGAAAGAGCGGCCGTGATGATTTCACGGTGGTAGCGATGTGACACAGAAAGAATGCAGGATATGATAGTTCCTCCGGCAGCAACTCACATCGAGGCCTAAAGACATCTTTGGATCACGGGCAAAGATGATGGATAAATTCCACCGTGCCTTTATCTCTTGAGCACTACTCACACAAACATGGATCATGAAGCATTAGATTGATACTTCTGCTGAACCTGTGTAATGTTGCCTGATGGGGTTTATGGGGAAAACTGGATAGTAATATTGATCGCTGTCACAGTGCAATGCTAACAGATTGAAATAAGCCCTATGGCAGCTGAGAGTTACATTGAAATGTTTTCATTAAAAAAAAATAGCTTTACATTTTGGAATTCAGCAAAGCAGTTTTTGGAGCGTACGAACTACGTTTTTTCAGGATGTGTTGGCTAAAATGCATCTCAATCATGCTTTATTTCTTTTCCGATCTTACATTACTAGATAAATCAAATGCATCAACATCATGCGTTTCTGAAGTTTAAATGACTCAAAGCGCAGTCAACTGGTCAGTGCAGTATTGGTTTCATTAAAACTTCAAAGAGTTGGGATTTAGGATGGTTAACAATGTGCACATACTCAATTCTCCATGATGCCATCTCAAGAGAAGATGTCAGCGGGAAGGAAAGAAAAACAGTGGCCTGTAATATCACACCCAGAATCAGAACTGCGTGCACGGCATCAAATGTCTTGCATGCAAACAGTGTGTCGACAACGGTGCCCACAATTCATTATCTTTGATGATTTTTTTTACTAAAGTCTCAGTTACTTGATGACGAACCAAGATGACATCCACTATGACCAAAGCTCTAATGAACCCTAATCATTTCATTAAATGTTTTCCTCTGTGACCTGTTAAATAATGTCAGGTCAATGATGACCTTGGCTTCAAAATGATGGATGACGAGGTCCAGCACCAAATTTAAAGGTTAATCACATGCTTACATAATGGGTCCTCACTAGGTTTCACACACAAACATGCACACACACACACACACACACACACACACACACACACACACACACACACACACACACACACACACAAATGTCATCATACCCTTATTGAGAATGTTTTAACATATTAAAAAAAGTAAATAGAAATGCCCTGATAAAGGGCTTTTGTTAAGCCAACCTCAACATGAATTCTTAAACCGGTTGAAGACACATCACATAAATTAAGCATAAAGCCTCTGCCAACATCATCAAAGTGTTTTGTCCTTTTTAGTTTCAACGGCAATACAGTTTGTTGCCACTCGAGCAACCGTTCTGCATATTGAAACAAGAGAAATGGTGTGACACAACCTATGCTGAGTTGACCTCCTTCCACCTCCTTTGTTACTCGCTACATCCACTCCACTGGGTGACATAATGGCAGGGGACAGCGAAAGAGACTTGGTTTCAAAGCGACAGAGGTTGTTGAGGTGGCGGCTTTTGCACTGAGGAAGTCAGTGTCACCGTGCGCGTCCGGTTCACTTCCAGCCGTCTTAAACATTTAAGGTGAGCACAGAGCTGACTTGGACAATTAAACTCAGTTCTATTACAGTTAAGTACCAAGGGGGCTAAGCGCAGTTCCCTCTGCAACCTACTTAATAAAATGATTAATCTTAGATGTCACTCATTTCATGGAGAGGGAGTACCCAAATGATCACAAGTTTTTTTGAGATGTGCTTAAGTGGTTGTAAGAATTAACATTAAAATAGAACCTGCAGAGGCAATGAGATGACTCTACAGTGAATACGTGTCAAGTTCTAACCTCTCAGATGCTTTGTCACTCTGTAAGTTCAGACAGGGCTCAGATTCAGCTGGCTCAGCATTTGGGTTTGTTTTGGGTTTTTACATCCTTGCCAGGTACTGGGACAAAATGTCATCTCCACACAAACGGCCGGCCAACACTGACGCAGAGAGGACTAATAAATGACTTAAAAGAAAAGCTTCAGCGAGGAAAGCTATCCACTGAATCAAATACAAAATCTTAGGGCGGGGAACTGAATGAGTAAGGATTAAGAAATCTGTGGAACATGAAATAACATCACCTCAATTCATCCCTCTTTCTCTTTCCCCTCCTTGTTCTAATCTTTGCTGCTAGTCACATACAGGGGCCAGTCTGTTTGATGCCGGTGAGTGAGAGGGCCTTACTTACAGCACTAAAATCTGAGAGGGCAGCACAGAGGGGACTAACAGAGCAACTTTGTCTGCCATTGCACACACATAACAGCAGTCATATGACAACAAGGAGGTGGAAGAGAGGGAGGGGGATGCTGAGGGAGTGTATGGCCTGCTACCCACTGGGGAGGGATGAGAGTCTATACTGTGTGTGTATTGGTTAAATATAGGCCTACATGTATTACTTCTGTGATATTTCTACAGGTTTTTGTAGAAGACATTTGAAGTTATGAGCACAACATTGACCTGCTTTTTAAAGAAAGTACCTGACAGTGGTGTCAGCCACCTCTACAGTCTACTGCTGTTGTCCTGCGGGGAAATCAGTTCTGGTTTCCAATGTTTAACATGCAGTATAATTGTCTTTCCCTGTTTGAACAGTTGACATTTTCTCATATCTTTCCCCTCCCCACGCATTACATAATACATACAGTTCAACTGTGCTGGCATGGTTGGCTGGCATCTGTTAGGGGCTTGGCAATATAGCAAGATTATACATAAGTGCATTCAAATATAGGTGTGGCTTCTTTGGACGGTGATTTCATCATTTGGTATAAATCTTGCAACGACTCTGCAGAGGCAACCGCCTCACTGCAATATGTAAGATATTATACTCTTATTATTCCTTTTAGCATCTACTTCATCATTGTGCCTGAGAGCATTTACTTTTCACTGCTGATCGAATGGGTTAACTGCTGTTGCATGTGCTTCAGTATGAGCCGTTTCTCATTTTCCTGTTCAAGTGATCAAATCTGCAGATAATGTCTGTGGGCTGTACAAGCCTGAAAGTCTCCGTTACTCACAATTTCCTTCTGTTGGAGGAAGCGTTTATCTTATCTGTCATGACCCAAATGAATATAAAGTTGGAGTGTTTGAACGAAGATCAGACTGCTAATAAAAACAACCTCAATTATTGTTCTGATCTACTGGATACATGCTATAGAGAGAGAAGACCTCAGTTACTGAAAGCAGAACATTTCCGTATGCACCAGCAGCAAAAGATCTGAACAGACAGATATCTAAAGACTTTTAGACACGTTTACTCACATATGCGTGTATACCAGTGAACACACACACAAGACTATACTGTCCACCTTGTGCCATCTTATCCCTTCACATCAGACAGCCATAGCTCAGCCTGTGCACAAACATACCATTGTCATCGCTGGCTGGCCTTGTGACTCAGTGTGACCCGCTGGATTGGAGAAGGGGGAACACAGCCATTGAGATCAGGAACGTTAAACGGAGCATTATCACGGAAAAGCATCTCGCATACAGAGGCCTCACCCCCATCCCGTCTCCACCCTCTGAACAGCCCACTGTTTTGGGGGAGTAGAGTAGAGAACACTGCACATCATTGTTTTCCATAATGAATGAGTAGTGTCCTCACATGTGTACAGTAAACAGGCATCTTTCTCTGAAGTCCGCATTCAGGACAGTATTTCAGGAGTGATAATACAAAGTGATAACAAGACATGTGGAACAGACAATTGTGAGATATAAATTAAGACTTTCAAATAACTAGGTTTG
This sequence comes from Notothenia coriiceps, assembly GCF_000735185.1. NCBI lineage: Eukaryota > Metazoa > Chordata > Actinopteri > Perciformes > Nototheniidae > Notothenia > Notothenia coriiceps. The sequence goes on along the minus strand of NW_011365380.1, from coordinate 207,864 downwards.
AATATTATAAAGCAATTTAAGGCAAATAACAGCAATTAAATGTTATAGCTGATTTTGGATTTAGCTTCAACTCCTTGATGGTTTGGTACATTCTTAATGAATAAATAGATTCACATTACTGGGAATAGCAAAACAGACAAGCTTATTTAAAAGCTGCATGATCCAATTTTGTGCCACTTGTTTATTTTTTTCAGGATATTTGACTTTCTTCCCTAGTTAGTTCCATTCTTTTTTAAAGTTTTGCCTATGGGTCATACAGGAAATATGCAGGACACAAAACATAAAACTATTCTGGAAGAGGCCAAAAAGCTCTAAGGAGGTGCACTGAAGGGTGGTAGTTTGCCATGATTTCAACCACTTAAAAGTATTTTTCATTAAGGTACACAGAATTGACCTCAGAAGAATTTGAGTCTAACAGCTCTACTGCTTCAAGCTAAGAAAAACACGTCAGATTCCCTAACAATACTAATCACATACATTTATGTTACAAGAATCCTGGGCAATCCATTAGATACAATGTCACATGACATTATTTTGAAGCCAAGGTGCTATCTGACAATAAAGGCTTTCAGACACCTTCCCCCAGGAGTCTTCTTGTAGTGAAATCCTAGACACACGCTCGCTGACAGGCTCATTCTTGAGACTCCTTGACAGCCAATTTAAATGTGTCTTCACTGAGAAAACGTAAACCATGTATCCTTTTTTTCAGCGTGAATAGAAAAGTCCCCTGCCAGTCCATTTTAACCCACTCCATTCTTATGAACAGACACCATAACATGAGATAACATGAAATGATAGATTGGTTAATGGTAAGAAAATCAGGACTATAGGATCAAATGCTACATCTTGTAAAAAGTGGTGCAAACTGTTATATGATGCTGAGGATAACTCTGCCTCTGACCTATATCTCATATCATTCTGGTAGGATGTGGCGACCACAAATCTGACTCATCACACAGACGCAGGCCTTCTAATATGTAAGACTTTTAAAAATACTTTCCACCAAGAGATGCACAACATGTTTTCCACACACACAAGACACACAGTATACATTTTCTAAAGCATCACATGATGTCGTGTTATATACAGGATCTGTTAGCAACTGGCCCGGCGATGATATTGATCCATCATTCTGCTGCTAAAGCATGAAATTGACTTCTGCATTTTGTCCCAGATTCCACAACGTTATTAAGCAAAGCCAGTCAGTGTGGTGCCATGCAGATCATATAGATTCTCAGAAATATCTTTATAAAGATTAACTGTTTTGTTGAGCTGGATTTCTGCCCTTCAAGTCAAGTGAAGATGTACATGCAAGGTAGGAATCCAGCTTTCAAAAACATGTCATTTTAGTACATTTTAGTCAGTATTGGGCTTGTGTAGCTGGAATGAAACATCCACCTTGTTTGCTGCCATTACTAATCAGTTGTGTTACTAAGGGCTAACCAGTGGCCCGCCATTACAAATCAGTTTGACATGCCCATTAGCTCTTAGTTAGCATCTAGTCATACAGCAAATAAGGTGTGGTAATGCGATTTTCAGGTGTTTTGGAAGGAGTAAAAGGTCAACAGGCTTTTTTATACATTTATTTTATCTGTAAATGGTTCCCACATTAAGAGTGGCAAAAGGATTTTGACAGATTAAGATTATAATCGCAAAGTAGCCAGCTCTTATCAAAAGCTCCCATGGTGTACAGTTTGAGCTGCTAGATGTGAGCATTCCTGTTACATCTCCAGTGCTCTTTCCAGTATCTCTGGCACTACTGCGTTAAGACTCCTCTGGGCTCTACTCTGCGGCAGAAGACCTTAGTAGATTGGAGTTGGGGTAAATCGGAGAACACAACAACAAGAGACTGGGATTTAAAAGTATTGGGTTATAAAACTGCTTGCATTGCTCTAATGTCAATAGTGCAGTCTGTAAAATATTTTTGAACAATGCTTATTTAAAAAATAATTGTCTTTTTCCAGATTCAGACTTCACTTTAAATCCTTTTTATTTTTTGTAACTGAAATCTCAGAAATATGTACTGTAATAACGGGATGGTTTATATAATACTTCCTCTATCAATAAAACCCGCCCCCTGTAAATTAAGATTATATTTCCGTCTCTTATAATTTAGTCTACACACCCTATCAAACTGGTCAATATTGACACAGACAACCAATCAAAATACAGTGACTCACTAGTTTATAAAAGGTATAGTTTTTAATGTGGTCCAATACAATACTGCGCTGATACATCTGTCCTTAATTAAGTTGAATTGTGTTGGCAGTGTGTCAGATGGGTGTTAATTCAGCTCTATGGTCAATTTAGAAGCATACTTTGTTGTGTTGATAATCAACCATGTGATCAGACTTATCACAAAAAAACATCATAAACACCAATATGTGCTTATATTATAAGGTCAATGTTTTTTAATTTTTTTATTAAACCTTTATTTAACCAGGTGGTCCCATTGAGATCATCGGTCTCTTTTTCAAGGGAGACCTGTCCAACATGGCAGCAAATGTTTAATCTTTAGGTGGCTAAAGTTGTTTTATACAAACTATAAAGACTACATATTCCATCATGCCGACAGATTTCTTTCAAGTCTGACTCGCTGAAAGTCAGGCCTTAATTGAGTTTGAGGGTTCAAATTCTTGATTTGAGTCATGTGCAACCCTCATGTCCAGAGAGTGAAATCAAATGTTTGTGAAGAATAGAAGTAAAATCCAGTATTTATTTTTGAATGAAAGGCTTACTCTTTTAGGATATTTATAATAATTAATTTATTGCTTTTGCTTGTAGTTCCTGGCCTCGTCTGTGTCCTTTTTTTGAAAGGTTCAATCAGTTCTTTCTTCAAACATTATTTTTGATTTTTCCGAAGGTGTCACTCTAAAATTAAACTAAATGCTGCTCTTTCAAAAATGTCTGCTGTGCTTTTGTTTACCGTTTGTTGCAGTTGCAGATGACATTTTGATAGGGTTTGTTTCAACTGTCAACAGAGTCGCTGCCAGGGTTTACATTTCTCATCTCTTTAAGTGGAAGGCTAAGGCCTTTGGATAGTTCAGTAAGCCTTCAGCAGATGTGCTAATGCAGCGCTGTAGCTCAATAACCCCAACACAGCCTCAAACATTTCTACACAAACTCGGAAATAGGGTCAGCTGACTTACTCATGCGTAAAATTCAATTCAGAACATTTTAAAGATTTTACGATTGGTCTGCCCCAATATCCGTTTCCTGTATTTTCTTGTTTGCCTTAATACGTATTAATTTGCCTCTCAACTCAATCAGGAACATTTGGTCTAATTCTTGTCTATGACCTCTGCATACTTCTGTCAGCCTTCCAGCATTATCTTTGACTTTGTTGTGACTGAATAAGCTCTTGGAGGCGATAGTAGTTGAGGAAAGCATGTCTATTGATCTACTCAGATTTTCTCTAATGCAAAGCTTATTCACTGCCTAAGTTGCATCACATAAATTCATAATGTCCCTTCATCAGAGCCTCTTGTCTCTTTTAGAGAGCTTCTCTGCTCGGCTGGGCAACTTTTTGTTCCAGTAACACCACAAGGCTGTTATTCATTTTTTATCTGCTGATTTTTACCCCTTAAAGTAATTAAATTACTTATTTTCGAAAAAAAAGACTGAAACAAGAACTGAAAGGTCGTATATAGTTGCTCTTGACAGTCGCCACAGAGCCCATTAATACCCGACATGACCCAAAGGTTTGATCACAGTTTCACTCTAACTGCTTAATCTTGACACAATAGCAGGATTTAGTACAGATCTGGGGATTAGCTACTGTTTCACTCTGGGGTTTCAGATATTATTGTCAGAATCAGTCCGCTGCATTCCAGTAAAACTATGACACTGTATATGGACAATGACCAGACAGCCTTAAGTCTTTAACCTCTTTTTGTCAGGCAGCCAGGGGAAAGCTAGTCAGAAGCAGGGAGAACGCCACTAAAACAGCCGCCTCTGGGTGAGAAAGCATACGCCTTGAGCAGCTGATTGTAAAGCATGTGAGCTGCTTTGTTTCCTGTGTGCATGTCCTGTATTTGAGTTTGCTACAGGGTGTGTAATGCTGGTTAGCGTCTGTATGCAATGCCGACATCCATCAGTACGAAAGAGACACGATCGCACTTTAGATTAAAATGTAATAACAACATGTTTACTACACAATGCAAGGCCTGTCATCAAAGAGTCTATTTGCATAACCCCACTGCTCTGTGTAGTTACGGTTAAACTGACCTACAAGTGCCTTTCTGTATAATCTTAATTAGAATACTCTTGACCTCAGCAAAGCAGGGTCATCCCTACTAATGTAAAAGTCTCTGACTGCTGACTGACATGTGGTTTATGGAGTTTCACCATTGGTCAGTCAGGTAATGGAAAATTAATGTGATGGAAATTCCCCATTGGCTCTTGCCCTATGATATAAAAACCGTGCTTCAGCTGCATTTTGTTCCTGAAACTAACGTTGTTGGTCACGAATCATGAAGTGTCTGTGTAAACAGATACAAAGTTAAATCACGTTGCAGCGGAAAAAAACATAGCTGATTAAGTGATCATATTCTCTGTAGAACCAGAAGCTAACGGGAGAAGAAGATCTGGAAATATTTTTGACAAAGTGCACCCTTAAAGTGGACATAGGCTGATGTCTAGCTCAGAGCTGACCATCATGGTGGCAGGAATAATCTCTATGTGCCCACCATGCCAGCATTAAAACCCTAAAATTAAAGGAATAGGCTGACTCGTATTGTGTTTAATGCAACAGACAATGATATATACTAGGATTCTTGTTTGATCACTCCCCAGGTTGCTTTTTAAAAAGTCCTTGGAATGCTTAGCTGTGATGAATAGACGGTTTTCTTGCTTTAGTTTTGATGTAAATCGGTACCTGGTTTAATAAATGTGAAACATGTTTGCCGGTGCTGTTCCCCTGCTGAAGACTACAGTTATTTATGACTGGAAGATGTAGGGAAGAGCCATATTCTCCCTGCTGCCTCTCCACAGCGGGGTTATTCTCAGTGGAACAGCTCATCCGATCCCTCTTGAAATGCAAGCCCTCCGAGCACAGCTCTGACACACACACCTGCACACCTCATTCATAAAGCATTACAAGATGATTATAAGCTCACCTGTGCCTTCAATTCTAGTTTTAACATTGCAAAAATGTGCTTTTAATAAAAACAATACCTTTGCTTTCCTTCATCTCCCCAAACGTGAGCAAATTAAGCAGTTGTAACACATGATATCACTATGCCATGTTTTTTCCTTCTTCCTCCTAAATCATACATTACATGTAATTTGTTTGACGCTTTTATCCAGGGCGACTTACATACATTCAGTACTGTGGACAATCCCCACAGGAGCAATTTGGGGTGAAGTGTCTTGCCCAGGGACACAACGACATGCTGACTGCAGTGGGACTCAAACTTGCTATCCCCTGATCCGAAGTCCAGGACACTTTCCACTGAGCCACAGCCTCCCTGTATGCTATATGGTTATGTTTAATTTAATTTAAATCATGTGTCCTCACTGGCACAAGGGGAGATTGATTTCACAGCAACACATAATGGATTCAACACGCTTGTGTTGCTCTTTTTAAAATAGCTGAGATACAATTGTATGGAATGTTCTTTGTATGCTTTGAATCTGGCTGTACTGACCTGGAACACCAAGTAGAATTTCACAATTTACTTTACCTGGTAATTTTCTCGCTGAGCGTGCGAACAGATGAGTTGCCTGCCGAGTTTCTCTTCCATTTCCTCTTTTTGAATGTTACGTTTTGGGTGGTTGTGTGAATACAATCAACTACCTGTTTTTTCTTAACATTAGGTATTAAACAGCAATACATATCTACACTATTCAAACACAGTGGCTCATTCTGCCTGATGTTTGTATACAGACATTGCAACTACATACAATATATATTTTAGTTTTTTATATAAGCTTGCTTTTGTCATTTTGTGTGAGCAATAATTGTGCCTTTGTAAAAAGAATCGCCACTAAATCTAATGTAATCTGATTTTAACAGCAATCTTATGGAATTATCAACCACAGCAGGAAAGGAGAGACTGTTACACAACAAAAACACACTGTGACTACATGTACTCATCTGAATTAGGGTAGGATGGTAATTATTTGCAACATATTCAATTAATAATAGGAAGTAAGCGCTTGGGAGAGTGATGGAGGCAGGGCTGATGGGCCGTGAGCAGCAGGAGCTGTGTAGGAAAGGCAAGAGTGACCGAGCTCAGTCTAATCCAGGCTATCACATTACCTCAGCCCTCATAACACATCGAGATGCTGGCCTATCTCCGTGGCCCCCATGCCTCTACCTCCACTCTCTTACTCTTAAAGTGACACGCTTCTTCTGTGTAAGAGGGCCAACTGTTTGTTAGCGCCATTTCTTGGAAGGTGTTTGACATGTATGAGGATATTTAGGCATTACCAGAGGAGGTAAGCCTGGAAGTGTTATCCTTTGAGTAAAGATGATGACTCCGTTACCATTATATGGATTGGAGATGGTCATATATGCATTCAGAGCGGCTTCAAAATCAAAATGAGTATCAATCGTGTGTTAATTGTTTTGGTTTAAAGTTGAATACTTATGTCCCACTGTGTTCTGCTCTAGTTGTTATACCAGCAAAGGACTACGTTTTCTTCTATGCAGTGTAATAGAATGGGTGATATTATCAATACAAATGTAATGCGATAATAACATTGACTGATTTGTTTTGCAGCGCTGGCACACTACTTCCTTAGCAATTATCTAAAGTGGTATGACTTCAAAAAGTGTGGAAATGCAAGGCTTGCATTTTTCTGAGATAGCAAATTGAAAAGACTTCATACACAGCTTTAATGTGTTTCATAGGCTCTCAAAATCAGTGATGTGCATTAACCGGTTTGGCTGGCTATGGCATTTTGAGGGGGCAGTCAGGTGCCTGGAGCCAGGAAACAATGCTCTCCACTCTGTTTGTGTTGTGATGATTTGTTATGGCTTTGTTCTGCTCTGTTTGTCGTTTGAAGAGTGGACCTCACTCACTGAGCTCTGAGAAATGCTCTCTCTCTCTCCTCTCTAGCTCACTGTGAGAGGTTTGTAGAGTATAGTTTCGCCAACAAAACTAGGCCACAGTATGACTTCACATTTGTTACTCGGCCAATAGCATGCAGCCTGTTTCAATGTGCATCTATTTATCACAGAATCCCAAAGAAATTCACGGCTCCAAATGGGCTTTTGCTTTACATTTATCCAATACTATCAGGCAGTATTTCGTTTTAATATTTGTCCCGAAGCTTATTGGAATTTGCTTTTGTTTCTGTTAACGTAAAAGTGATGCCTGCTGAACACAAATATATTAAGCAGGGGTAGAGTGAAACCAGATATACTCCTTTCCCCGGATCACAATGCAGAATCCAGATGTCTGGGCAAGAAGAACAGGCTCCACAGCGGTATGAAAGCTTGAGAGGCACCTGCTGGCATGAGTTATTTTATATTTTAATAATTTCACCTTTTTGCCTATCAGGTCTGAAAGTATTACAGTCAAAGGTGCTGCGCTGTAGTGGAAATAGGCTCTGTTTCTTTTCAAAAAGTTGAGTGTGCTTTTACCGGCCTGGTTCTATGCCAATGTTTGACCTCGGTTGTGTATATAATGATTCTGTGTGTGTGTGCACGGTTGTGTTCAATGGGTAGGTGCGGTCAGCGGAGTTCTGCCTCAGTTAAGGTCTATGGTAACAAAGGATTGCACAGGGACAGAGTTTGGGTGTGTGACTGTTGGGAGTAAAAATATCAAGTGGCAGTTTACACTGTATACAAGTAGCATGGCAATGGTTGAATTTGAGGTGAGCAGGTCAGTATGCATGTGACTGTTCATGCTTTCTTTGCTTATCAGTCTATTGTTTGTGCGTTGTTATGAAATTGCAATAAGTAGGCTGGTGTAAGTAATGGCAGTGTGTTAACTGTGGAGCAAAAGCCAGGAGGCAAATAGCATAAAGACTGGAAGCAGGGGCAAACAGCAAGTTAAAGGGATCACCAAAGGTCACTACAAGTCAAATTGTATTTGGTTGAACTATTCTTGTAGCAAATATGTTAATTATGTGATGGAAAGTGATGAACCTGCTCTCATTTGTGTGTAACATGCTATTAATTGATCTTTTTTTATTATGTGTTGCAGACTTGGACTTCAGTTGCTGGGGAGATATCACACCACAGAAGAAGCTGAAAAGATTTTAATCAGGAAGGTTAAGCAACAACGACCTATATCTAACTGAGGGTGGATGTTGCTGAAGCCAAACGAGGGCAACGTACCACGAGAGCCATGTGGGAGGAGAGTAAGGGAGTTCTGCAATTCGCACGCATCGAGCCCTAACAATCTGTCCAGTGCTATTCGCTCAACGTTCTCCAGCCCTGTTTCCTAGCTGTTTCTCAGGGGCAGCCCCTGCTATGCACCCCAGCTCTGTTGGCTTCAGCAGGCAGTCCGACCTCAGTGCCAGGCGCTGTGTGGGCATCCCAAAAGCCTGGGTTCTGACCACACAGGACTTACAGACAGCCCCTGAACAAAAAGAATCAAATCCTCCTGAGCCGCTCCTCTGTGTGGTGACTTTCCCGTCTAGTGTTAAATTGGGCTGTTGTGAAGACTTGTCTGCCTCTTCACCAGCAAGTTCTTAGCGTTAGTGAAAACCCTCTCCAACTCGTCCACCAGATCCTTTTAGGTCACCACTTCGTTATAATTTGCTTTCCCATCAAGCAGCAGCACGACTTCCTTTGTGCTCACCACGTGGTGGAGGACCATGGGATGCCGTCAGAGCTCGGAGGAGAAGGAAGCGGCGCGGCGCTCCCGGCGAATCGACCGCCACCTGCGCTCAGAGAGTCAGCGGCAGCGGCGTGAGATCAAGCTCCTGTTGCTGGGCACCAGCAACTCGGGCAAGAGCACCATTGTCAAGCAGATGAAGATCATCCACAGTGGAGGCTTCAACCTGGATGCCTGTAAGGAGTACAAGCCCCTAATCTTGTACAATGCCATCGACTCGCTCACACGCATCATCCGTGCCCTCACTACACTCAAGATCGACTTTAACAATGCTGATCGCGCCTACGACGCCGTGCAGCTCTTCGCCCTCACAGGACCGGCTGAGAGCAAAGGGGAGATCACTCTAGAGCTGCAGGGGGTCATGAAACGTCTGTGGGGGGACTCAGGGGTACAGGAGTGCTTTCAGCGATCCAATGAGTACCACTTAGAGGACAACACTGCATACTACCTGAATGACCTGGACCGCATCTCTGCACTCGAGTTCATCCCAACCGTCGAGGACATCCTGCGGTCCCGCGACATGACCACCGGCATTGTGGAGAACAAGTTCACCTTCAAGGAGCTTACCTTCAAGATGGTGGATGTGGGTGGGCAGCGTTCAGAGAGAAAGAAGTGGATCCACTGCTTCGAGGGCGTGACTGCAATCATTTTCTGTGTCGAGCTAAGTGGCTATGACCTCAAACTTTACGAGGATAACCAGACGGTAAGACAAATCAGTTTTACAGGACCCATATGTGCACATGCACACATTAACATCCCTGTTAATATAGCAGTTTGAATAGATCATCCTAATAAGCAAGAAAGTATTCAATCTTAACTCTGACTAAGTTTCACTTCGTGAGAACAGATCCAACCAGTATTTTAATCAGTGGGTTGAGGTCATTTAAGTGACAAGATCAAATCTTTTTTAGTCAGACAAGAAAGTACTTCTGACGCATTGCAATGATCTTAGATACCAATAATCTTGGTATCTATATTCAAAGTCCACGTAATTGCTTCAAAGCATGAACTGTCTGGTGCACAAATAGATTCAATATATTCCTTTCGCTAATTATGAACAATCAAAGGCAAAATGTTTGGGGTTGTCAAAACCTCCAAATAATACATTTTTATATTAAACGTTTTTAATTTGGAAGCAAAGAGATCACAATTGAGTATGTTATATTGGATGTAATCAATTACATCAGGTCTGCCTTTTCCATCTAACACTCCTTGTTTACTTTAATGTAAATAAATGCACAATCATTAGTTCACTGTAAGATTATTAAACCATCAAACGAGTGAACAGCTTATCACTTAAAGCAGCTACTGTAAACAGACCTGAACAAAGAATGTGAGTTCATTCTAAGTACAACATTAAGTGTACCTTTAGTTCAGGTCTATAGCTAGAGGATACAGCTATGTAAAAGTTTAATTAAACTAAATGATCAGAGGTTACATTAATGATATTTTCTGTTGGAGAGAGGAATTAGGAGATTCACCTCAGAAGCCCGAACAAATGTCCTACTCCTTTTGGTATATTTTGATTTACATGGACTGGATTTACTGCATTAAAGTGCTGAAGAGCTTCTCTGTGAAAATGTAACAGACAAAAATCTTATCTGCAGAAGGTTGTTTTCCACTCTTTACCCTTTTCATCTTTTTATTATACTCTAAATAACATTAGCACTGACTGTAATAGCATTCAGTGCATTCAGTTTTGTTTAATAAACTATTTGGAAGGCCTTATCCAAATGTTATGGTCCTTTCCAAAGTTATTTGGCTGGAGGCATGAATGGAGAAATAGGTGAAACACATTCCCTTATTGTGGTAGTGCAGCTATTTCAAATCTGTCTGAATGAGAGAGGCCGGTTGGTTATCTCCCCTTCATGGTTGTGGAATTTGAACGATTTACCATCCATAGAATATCTGCTTTGTTATCTGAGTGTTTTGGAATAGTTAGGTAGTTATTGCTTGTTTAACTGCCTTTTTGATAATGGAAGGTCAACAATAGATACTATTTTACTTCTTGAGTGTAGACCAACTATGAGGGGTCAGCTATTTACTATTTCTTCAAAGCCATGATCACATATTTTTTCTTAAAGTGGCTCCAGTTCACTTTTTCCATACACTCAAAAATAGCTTGAGCACAAAGTCATTCCTGTTACTGAGCTGGCCTGATAATTCATGGGTTGCCCAGATAAAACAGGGAGTGCACGGAGATGGGTTGGAACAAGAAATCAATTAGTTTTATAGGTTAAAAATAAAGTCTGAGAAGAAAATGCAGTATGGTGTTAATTGAGTTCACAGAATAAAGTGTGAGGCTGTACCTGTGAGAATTAACAGATTGTGAAGGCACCAAGTAGCAATGGGAGTTCACAGGTGCAAGAAAAAACAACTTCTAATATTCTAAGATAGGAGCGGAAGAAGATGGCAATAGATCAAACGAACCAGAAAGAAAGACATCCTGAAATTAGAGCAGTCATCCTGCGGCAGATATGAATATAAAGACGTTTTTTTGCAAATACTGACAATTTCATGGTGAGGTTGTGGTTGAATTCATGACTGCTTTTAAAGTTGGATGTGTTTTAACAAGTGAAATAAAGTAGCCTTTGAAGAAACCAACAGGGTTTATTTTAGTTAAACGAGGGTTTTCTAAGAAAATACCCATTAATGGCTGTGATTTTTATGGGCCAAACTGTGACATGTTGCCTTAACTGACTCAATGAACCATTTCACAAACAGCTCTTCTTTGTGCGTTAACACAGAGACTCACAACACTACATCTCAGCTAAATAAGTCCATTATATTTAGATGTATTTTAAGTGTTTAAGAGTTTTACTCAACATGCATCAGCTAACCCTGCACTGAGGTGACACTGAAGAACATTGGGTCGCATCGACTAGTTGTACTTGTTAACATTAGAGATGAGAACATGAGTCTGAAAAAATGGTTTAGCCTTTCCGCAATGGTTTTATTGCATAGAATTTTGGAGATGGGATATATTGCTAAGTAATCATGTTTATCATTTGAGGATCTACACAAGAGACAGCACGCATATAGCGGCAAACAGCCAACTCCATTGCCCTGTGCACGTTGCTTAGAGGATACTGGCTCAGTTGCCAAAATGGCATACTAATGATCTATTCCGCGGTGAGCAACCAGTCTCTCTCCACTTTCTTAACAGTTTTATTAGTTTTTGCATTATGAGCAATTAGCGCAAATCTTTTGGTTTAAAGAAATGTGTTTGAATGCCACATTAATGAGTGCAGATTCAATACCATATTGATGGTAAATAAACCAGATTCTAATATAAATGACTTCAACAAACATCTGCTGTAAAATGATCATCATGTCAACCATATAGAAAAAATTAACATTAACATGAAAAAAGCATTTTAAATAGCAGGCTATACCTTAGCACGTCCAGCTGGGAAGAGACCAAGGGGTAGACCTAGAACCAGATGGAGGGATTATATCTCTTCGCTGGCCTGGGAGCGCCTTGGGATCCCCCAGTCAGAGCTGGTTGATGTGGCCAGGGAAAAGAAAGTTTGGGGCTCTCTGCTGGAACTGCTACCTCCGCGACCCGACCACGGATAAGCGGGAGAAGATGGATGGATGGATGGATGGCTATACCTTATTATATAACTATGCAAATACATTACTCATTAGGCGGTTTTATAACAGTTATGATGGTGTCTTAATGCCCCCAAGTATAATTATATTTATTTACAGTATATAATGGACGGGTAGATCATGCAGAAATGTGCAGAAGTAAAGCAGAATGGTAGAAGATTTTAAAGCATGACCTACCGAGAGGAGCTACTCGCCTATTCATGTTTTAGTCACCAAATCAACTGAATAGATGTGTAAAAGTATTAGTGAAAAACTACTCATACATACTCATAACATGGCTGAGATTTTAAAATCCTCTGCTGTATTATGTGGCCTGAAGCTTTATAAAAGAGCCAAATGCAGAGTTATGGAAGAAAGGCTGTTCTAGCATAAAAATCACATAATGGTGGCAATCAGGCCACACCCTCCGAAATCTACAGGACGATCAGGCAGACAGCTTAATGCAACAGCACCTCTAAATGTCACATTCAGTGTACACTGTACACCTTATCTAAAGGTTTCTGGATTAAGTACAGTTATGTTGCTGGCTTGCTGCGCTTCCATTTCCACAGAAGGCTCCTCTGTGAATTCCTGCATCTTGGAGCCGCCTGCTTCCATAACCGCTGTCAGCTGACAGCACTGCTGAACAGCTGTTACCTAACACTAAGTCTGGCCTCTACATGATCAATGCATGTGCATTGATAGACAAGGCAAGAGTGTTTGTATATGTGCTTACTTTCTGGTTACACACTTGATACATCAGTTGATGGGGTAAATAACCGCAGTGAAACCAGATTTGGTTTCTTGTAAAATGGGTCAGTTAGGATCAAGGTGAAGAAGGTACTTCATGGCATGAAGTTTGTAACCATCCTTGTGCTGGTAAATTAAGATGACCCAGATAAGGGTGCAAAGAGAGAATAGTACTTACAAGCTACGCTAATATGGGGAAATTAATACAGCTTATGCTACACGACTTCATGACAAAATGATATTCCATAAAAATAAAACGAGTATACAATTCATACGGATTAAGTATTAGACCAACATTCAAGGACAGACAAGTCGAAATATTTCTATCTACCAAAACAAAAAGATACTGACAATTGACTATATCAAAGATTATAATAAATAGCAGAATATTGAGATCAGACTGAAGGGAAAATGTATACATATTTCTAAAGGAAATGTTTTCAATCTTGTACTGAAAGGAGAAAACTGTGCAGACTCATCAGATGCTTTGATAAATAACAAGAACATCACCAAATATTTGCCTGAGCATTTTGCAGGATAATCTAGGTTTCTCTTAACATATAACCTAGCTTGAAATTCATCTTTCACAGGTTACACTACATAAACTTGATTCAACCACAGAGATAATATAAGCAGGCTCTGTAAAAGCGTTTCCTGTATGTCACATTTATTGGATTAACATTCCCATGAGAACATGAAAATGTTGAATACATTTGCAGTAAAGCTGTTGTACAACATGTATTGATTGCTAAATAGTGGCTCTATTACCATAATGTTATCAATGTGTTCAATTCCAAGTCCTGCAATACAAGGACGAGCTGTCATTTTAATTAGTTTTAACTGCGTTAAAAATTGAGGTAATTTTCCCCCAGCATATCAACCGTTGGTTTTGTAACTGTAACTTAGGAGTTTAAGACATTATGTGCATTATGTATTGTGTGTATGGTTATCACTGAACACTAACGCTGCTTTGAAAGTTCCTCCTTAGAGGAAAAGATCATACTGTAGATCATCTTAGTGATCTCAACCTTCAAAACTTCAATGTCACTCGAGCAGAAAAAACAAACTTTGTCCGACCAGATTCAGTTTCAATGCAGAGAGAACAACAAGAGAGAAAGTACACCATAATAATTACAGTGCAACATTTACCCATCAACCCATTCCCTGATGCATTTTCCCTGTCCCATCCCTGTCTTCATAATGAACCGGTTGCCATGGTTACTGTTGCATAGTAACAGGCCAGTCAAATGCTCCTAATCCTGCCGCTGTTGACAGTGAGCTGTGACTAGGGAAGGGAGGATGAGAAGGCGAGAGAGGGGGGGGGAGCGTTTGTACAACAAACAGCAGCGCTAGAGAGAATAGATAGGAGGTGTGTACGTGCACACATGAATTGTTTTTCTGCGCGCATTATTATGAATGTGTAGTAGAGGTTTCTATGCAATGGCTGAGGCTGAGCAACTGCAGTGGATTGTGTGAGAGGTGAAAATGAAACGCCTCGATGAGAGGTTCGCGGGTATTTAAGCTTGTGTTAGCCAAACATAAAGGCAGACACTGCTCTATTTCCATTGTCGCGATCATTATTTTATAAAGCTGTCTAACAGGAATTAATTACCTGTCACATAAATGACGACTGGAAATGAATTACTGGGGTTTCAGGATTTTATGTCAATGTGTGCATGTGCACTTTCCCTTTCAAGCCGCAGAAATGTAATTGTATGTCAAATGACATTTCCTCTGATCGGTGACTTCACGTCCTTTCAGAGGCACAAAGGAAGCTGTCAGACTTTAGTCTTTCAAAATGCATCCAGCAATTCTCTTCTTCACTCAGCAACAGCATTTTAACCCCCTAATGGGTTATCAAAGGAATTACTATCAGTTAATTGAATTGCTCTTATGACATAACACTGCTTTTCCAAGAAATGGAATGAGATTGTTCAAGGAAAAACAGAGTGGAAAAAAAACATGTTGGCCATGGTTTTGCCAATATTTAATTTACCAGGCTAAACATTCACACAAAGGTTCCCATTCAGAAATTATGAAGAAATTGTTTGTGCCCTACAATGTCCGACAATGACTGTCAAAGTCCCTGCAAAGTGAAAAACATGTTAAAAAAAAAAAGAAGATATTTTACATACTTCAAAACATGCCTGAAGTTGAAGTTGGCTCACAGATATTCACCTTCATAATGTAATATTTGTAATCTTTTTAGATTTGGATGTTAATGGATATAATAGATAGATGGATATACTCATATTGAATAATGCTCATCATACTCAATCTTACACATTACAAAATAATCAGGTTAAAGCAAATGAGAACACTATTTTGTGTTAACATATTCACCTGCAAACAATTACCATCAACATAAACAGACAATTATAGAAAATTGTCATTTAAATGTGCTTAGCTTACAGTCAGAAGTTTGATTATGAGCAGCATCTATCACGACACTAATATGTACAATTGTAATGTGTTTACAATGTGTTGCTGCCCACAGAGAGGGAAAGCAGAGCAGTGTGAAGAAAGGGATGTTCAGGTAGAGCAGAGGAAACATTGTGACAGAGAAAATCATCTTGGTAGGAACACCCTGTCTAGTAAGACTGTGACATTTAAAATGAAGCCTAATGAATTACCAAGGGGTGGCTGCACAAGTGATTTGTATTTATGGGAAACAAAGCAATGACACAGGGTTGAACTTCCTTATTAATACTTGAGCTTAATTAGATCCTGCACCTCTGGACTACCCTGACAGGAGGAGGTGAGGGGGAAAGCTGTGTGTGTGTGTGTGTGTGTGTGTGTGTGTGTGTGTGTGTGTGTGTGTGTGTGTGTGTGTGTGTGTGTGTGTGTGTGTGTGTGTGTTGGAAGCAAATTAAGGGGGTCTGCATGCTCCTGAACGCTGCTCTCCCCCTCCTCCTGCTCCCCATTAAGAAGTCTACTGCAGTGGCCAGGTGAGGAGTCGAGGTCCTCTGTGGCCTCAGCTGGCTGTCTCCGGCCACTCTCTCTTATTTCCACACCCTGCAAAGAGGAGGAGTGAGGTCAATCAGCCAGACATTACTTTGTGCACTGAACAATATTTAGGGGGCATTCTTAGTCCTCGGGGAAACATACTTTTACAGAAAGGAGAGCTTATGTTTTTAACAGCATGTGAGAGAACGGGAATAGAAAGGAAGACATGGATGAAGAAAGGGACTAAAGACACATTGTTATACAAGTTGTAAACAAAGCCTTGGTTTATAGCCTTAGCAGTTATTGTGGTTCAAGAGTTTGTTTTTGTTAACCTTTGTCGCTTCCACATTTATTTACTATAAAAGGGTTACTTTGTCAACATGTACTACCTAGAAAAAAAAACACAAAGTACAAAAAAGAGCTTTTAGCCAAAATGAAAAACTGGCCACATTCAAGGTTATTATAAAACTTTGCTTTCCCATAACTGTTGCCTTTTCATCATTATCCAAAAATAGTGCACTTACGACACTGAAAAATCAGGGTTAACTTTCAGACCACACTATGATTGTCTAATCCTCCACTATTCCCCTCTGTATTTTTTTTCACTCTGTGCAGATCTTGTGATTTGCTCAGAGCACCATGTTGTTTCTGTAACCTTTTAAACAACAGTTCCATCTGACAGCCTCCTGGTCACAAGCTGCTGGCCAGTCGCCACATGCTAGCAGCTGCCATGAACTGATCAACGTTCCTTTTCACTCTTTTCTCTCATACATTCAAAGTCACATGAGCACAAACTACACTGAAGCACATGCATGCACACAAACACGTTTATACCCACACAGATACACAAAGGGTGTTTCTTCTGTACCTAAACTTCTGCAAATCAAATGGAAATAATTCAGATTTAAAAAGCTTAATGAATAAAACAAATACAATTGAAGTTTGGTACAGCGTCTGGCGTCACATGGTTCCTGTTTTTGTTTTTGCTAAAAAAGTATTGCTGCGACTCATCTGTACTCTTCTTGTTTCCTCTGATTAGCCCGTTTATCTGAAACACATGGTCAACGTCAGTGATTTCCATTTTAGAATTGTGAAACATATCTTAATAATTCATTATTGAGAAAATATTGCTAAACTTAATGTGGTCCTTCTGGCTATAAATGAAAATGCATCAACATTTGGATAAGCCTTGTTAAGTGTGATGAAAGCTGAAGGCTGAAGAAGAAAACAATATCATAGAATCCGAGCAGTGACGGTGCACTGAAGGAAAGGTTAGAGCGGTCTGTCCTCAGTGTAAACAGCATATCTGTCAAAAACAGCCCGTGTCCTTGTCTCCACCCAATCCAAATATTTTATATATGACAATTGATGCACATATTCTTCACAAGATTGTTCTGTAATGAGCAAACCTAAAACTGACACACATCTTCTAGGGCTGATTATCTCACAGTTATTGACTTCGAGAAAGAGAATAGCGAGGAAAAAATAAGGAAGTTGTTACAGAGGAGAACGTGAGAGTTCAGATGCATGTCTTCATCTGTGTGAGTTTCAAGTCTCTGTTGACATAACAGAGAAGCCGTACTGCTGGTCAGTCAGTCAGTTATCTTGTCTCCATTTTCTTTCTCAATTCTTGCTAACATGGTTTATCACTACATGATCCTGCCTGTGTAAATGAGGTTTAAATGTGTGATAGTGTGGGCTGATTTAGGTTGTTGCTTCAGAAACAATATAACATCTAAGCTGTGAAAATAATTCCTCGTAGCCTGATCTTTCCGTTTCTCTTTCTTTCCACATGCCTACAGAGCCGCATGGCCGAGAGCTTGCGCCTGTTCGACTCCATCTGCAACAACAACTGGTTCACCAACACATCGCTCATCCTCTTCCTCAACAAGAAGGACCTGCTGGCAGAGAAGATCAAACGCATTCCCCTGACAGTGTGCTTCCCTGACTACAAAGGTCAGAACACCTATGAGGAGGCGGCCGTCTACGTGCAGCGGCAGTTTGAGGACCTCAACCGCAACAAGGAGACCAAGGAGATCTACTCGCACTTCACCTGTGCCACTGACACCAGCAACATCCAGTTTGTGTTTGACGCTGTGACGGACGTGATCATCCAGAACAATCTCAAGTACATTGGGCTGTGCTAGGACCTGATGCCGGGTGGGGGGGTGGTGGTAGTGGTTGTGGTGTCCGGGGGGGTAAAAGCGGGCAACTTGGCAGGAGTTGGCACGCCATAAGGCTGGATAAACAAAAGGCATGCCTGCCAGTTTGTCTCTTGGAAGAGGTGCAACAGAGACCTGCAGAGGAGAGGAGGTAGAGATGGACAGGGCTGGACCATGCTGTAGATTAATGTGTTTCAGTTGAAACAAAAGAGCTGATGGGCCACGGTCAAGATGGGATTTTTACCCAATGTGTTTGCACTGAATATGAGTATGCAGAGACACCCAGAAACACGCACACACACACACACACACACACACACACACACACACACACACACACCCTTATGTTTGCTCACACACAAGATCTTTGGATCAACAGTCAAGCACTTGTTTGACAAGGCATCACTGGAAACGTTAGACAGCGACCCCTACCTGCCTGCCAAACCTGAGGTAGTAGGTCTGTACTGCTGGTTCTTTTCGGTGACTTTTATTTTATTTGCCAGAGTCAATTAATGCTGCTTTACAAGAAGAAATTTGACAAAATCAATGTTCTCTTTTGGATATTCACCCTAATAATGGTAAAATATATATATGTCAGTAGACATGATGTCACAGGGTTTCTGCCTAAAAAGGAAACTGCCACAGTGTAAAGCTGAAGTGAAATACGTTTTCTACACATTACTTCTGTTTGCCCCCTGGTCGACTCTCTAATGTTGTCCTTCCCCCCCTCTTTCTTTTATCGTTTTTTGTGCTTTAAAAAAAAAAAAAAAGAACATGTCTCTAAAACCTGCCTTTTATAGCAAGTCACTGACTGATAATACCAGGAGAGTGTTATGCTCGGTAGAGTCAAAAGTATTCTTTATGATCATTCCAGTTTCCAGCAAGAGACAACAAAAACAGTGCCAAGATCAATTTGTAAATAAAAACAAGGTCCCATCCATTACATTAATTTTTGTTTTGTTTTTATGGACGAATACATTAAAACATGCATGATTTTGTTACTTTGGGATACTAATATATTTTATTTGGGATTATGTTCCTCTTTTCTTAAGTTTAAATAATATATTCCCAAATATATATATATAAATATATATATAAAAGTCAAACACTGTGTACGATTGTACAGTTGTCAGAGAGGAATCTATTGAAAAGAGTTATATCAATATAATAACGGTGAATATGATGTAATGATGATGATGATGATGAAAAAGATGACTGATGATCATGATGATGATGATAGTGGTGATTACAATCACATTAATGTCAAGGAAAATCTCACTACACAGCTAGCATGAGAGGAGTGGATCAAAGGAGAACAAGACTGTAGAAAATATGAAAACAAAGAAGCAAATCTTGAAAGTTCAATCTTCCTTGCATTATCTAAGTGAAAATTGTCAAACAGCCAGTCAGTATGATGTGTAAATATACTGTAAGGTACACTCTTTGTTCAAACAAATGAAAAATAAAGGTTGAGTTGTGATACTGTGAGAAAGAGAGAGCGAGAGAAAGAGAAGGAGGAACACCCGACTCCACTCCTCCTCTTACCCTTTCTTTTCAGTTTAGAGGGTGGTGAGCAAACAACTCAGCTAAGGGCTTAAGGCTTGACTTTACGTGATGTCCACTTTAACAAAAGACAAAACAATTCAAAAAGAAGTATAAAGAGGACAATAACTATGAATAAAACAACTTATGCAAATTTCCATGGTGCAGTGAATGTGTTTTTGGATGGTGGTCGTGTCAAAAGTGCTTTAAATGTGTTTTGGATTGCATTCTACAGATGATGAAAAATGGAACTGATCTTCATAATTAAACTGCATCAAATGTTGCGCGACCTGAAGAGGACGTACTGTCCGGAGTCCTGGCTTCCAAACACTGCGTACAAAATCATGACCTAAAAAGTGTTCCAATGTCCTCGCCATACAATGAAGCCGCTCGGGCAAGAGTAACTCAGACATGAAGTATGCAATTAAATTACTCCTGAATGAACTTTGCCTAGTGATGAGGTGACAGCGGGCAGATTCCTCTCTAATTACTGTATAAACCCCAGCTGACCCCACATGTCAGTCCCAAAACTAAAGTTTTGTTTTGCAATCCTTAGTCTTTAAAAAGTAAATATCCAAAATTACAATATATTTTTTCTTTTATTGAATGCAGTACTTATGCAGAGAAGTTTAGTCAACCCTTAACCACTAACTTAAAAACATGATTAGTAACCTCTCCGTTACACACAGTTACATTTTTAAATATCATTTCATTTCAGTATAACTGGGGACCATACATACAAACAGACGTACTTTGAGGCTGTTGGTGTTGAAATTCTTATTTTTCTTATATCATTTCTGCCTAATTTACTTTACATCACTGTGTGTACAAATCTTCAGGTCATGAGGACATATTCATTGAGGGAATGATTTAAGCTACAGGGATAATTTGATGAGAGATTTGAGAGAACATAAAATCCACTATTGAGAGGGCAGCTGAAATCAACCCTTGTGACTGTCATGGGGTTGTAGAGATGTTGCCAACAATAAAATAGAAAACTACAGAATGGTAGAACGGATGCCAAAAAAAAACCTAACAGGAATTAATGTCATCCATTTATTTATTTGGAAGGATCAGAATGTAAGGGAAAGTTTTAGGCACAACAAGGAAACGGGTGGGGCCTTGGGTTTGCTCAGGATTGTTGTCACAAAGTGCTGCTAAGCAGCTGATGTTGAAGTAATGATAGGAAATTCACATGCAAACATTTCACATGAGTCCCTTATTGACTGGTTACTCTAAGTGAATCTGCTAGGAATTCCCAACAACAGCAACACTAAGTATGCAGAAGTACAACTGAGTTATACGACTGGGCTAAAATTAATTTTTAAGCTTGCCAACATTTAAACAGATATAAGAATGGCGAGTAAACACAGCATAAGAGCTATACTTAGTGCGACATATTCTAATAAATATTATAACATACACTGAAAACCAGCTGAACTCCAGCTGTTAAGTTGAAAAAGATAATTAAGGTATTTAATTGTGAACGACTGGATTCCCGTTAAACTGTGACGCACATGGTTAAGTGCATAAATGCTAATTAGGTTTGCATACTCGACACAGATTCACAGAGAAATTGACAGCTTGCACACTGGGGAGATTTGCATGTATGGTTAATGGAAGAAAAGCACGAGTACAGTCTAAATTGCAAAAAATAACCAGTGGAACAGAAACATTAAAAAGGAGGTAAAGGAATAAGACTGACAATACGTTTCCCTCTACCACTTTGTATAGATTTTCTGGTGCAGAAATGATTAAATCTGTAACCTTTTGTGATAGGAAATATGATAAAGTAAAATATATTGTGTCTTTTTGCCATAAGTTTGATCAAATGTGCCCCGATATGAAATATAGGTGCCACAATTGTGACCTGTTCATTTTACAAATCACAAGAAGATCTGAAAAATATAGATTTTTCCATTTTGGATCTTCCGAGTTCACTTGCAGCTATATCGAGGTTGCTGTAATGCTTAAGAACCCTGAACAGAATGCCTTTTGTCTTCACTATTAGATTTTGTAAACATAAAAAGAGCATCAAAATATTTTAGCTGGGTCCCTGCCAAACTCAAGATTTGTCATCTTAATTGAGACATCCAATATCGAATAAGGAAAAGGGATAGAGGGTATTTCTAAAAATGTAAGTAGATCACAAACCACAGGCACAAATTGAAACTCATGGCCCTATGATGACAGTCCTGAAACAATAAATATCTATACTCCCTGGCATGTTCCATGGCTGTGTCTATTTCTAGGTCTCCTGAATCATTGAGACATTTTTCTAAAAGAAAAACAAGAGAACAGAAGACGGCCATGCTACGGGCCTCTACTGGAGCTTCCCGTGTTGTTGTCTAAACTAGTTTTCCCAAACCACCAACACAAAGTATAACTTATTTGCTTCAGGTGTCCTCAGCTCCCCTCTCTTTACTCCCTACAGCTGACCTCAACATTTATACTTGCCCTCATATCCCCTGGGCCTTTTCTTTTTCTCTGAGCTTGTATATCTGCTCACACCTGCTCATGGCTGTAAACCACCTGGTCGAATCAAATGGACAAGCCTTCGGGCAGCTGGGAGGAAATTCCCCTAAGTCTGGCTTTCTTGGAAAAGTTATAGCATCTCATCTGGTCTCTTATTTAATACTTCCAGTCTCCTGCATTCGACAAGAAGAAGATGGTGTCTATCCTCTCGTCTCAGCACTGCTTCTCCCTCTGTTCACTGCCCACAAACAGTAACGCAAGCCGCCCTGGTCATCCTCTCCTCCTCTGACCCCTTTTACATGAGCTTAATGTTCCTCAACCCATCCTACATGAAGTCTTAAAAATATTCCCATAAGCAGACTTAACTTTTCCCCTCCAAAACCCTGCCTCTTCTCCCCCTCCCTAACTATTGCTTCTGATCTGCTCTCGAGCTTGACTCATACCATCAACCCCTCCCTGACATCTGGCTGATAACCATCTGTCTTTTAGAGACACTGTTCTCTTTCAAAACCGTGTCTTGACCCATCTGACACCAATTATAGATGGCTGTCAAGCTTTTCGTTGGCACTATTGCTATTTCTGACTGTAGCTTTTTTTATCTAAACTGAACTTGTAAAACAGCCATTGTAAGATTAAGGTATAAAATGTTGCCAATGTAGATTTTCTTTATTTAAATTATGTTAAAGTTAGTTATATGAAAGTCCAGTATATTGTTTTTTTACAGGGCCTTTAAAAGCCTGTATTAAGACATCCAATGAAACACAACAAGTGGCCAGTGAGCTGTTATAGCCAATATATTATTAGCGCTTTAGTCAAAGTAATTAAAAATAACTGCTTTTTAAAGGCCACTTGCCAAAATAACCAATTTAAACCTTCTATATAAAATCTGAGAAGATTACACAACAAAATGTCTACAGCCATGGTCAGTAGTGCTTTAAAATGTGTGCTGCTAACCTGCAAGACAATTCTAGCATATTAGCACGCTAGCATACGTTAATTAGCACTGTAGAGCTGATGGGAATTTTACAGTGATTCATCATAAATCTAAATGTGGGCCAATTAATACATTTTAAATGAAAAGTCTGAGGTCATCATTAATCCACCCAATAGTTGTTGAGATATTTCTCTCCATCAATCAGAACTTGTTGTAATCGCTAGAGGTAAGTCCAAAGATCGCTTGAACTCATTTGGATTCATTGAAAGGAATCCACGAACCAGTACAACATTTCCTGGCAATCCAGTCTGGACCAAATCAGACTGGACCGACCATCCAACCAGGAACAATCAGAACAACTGACGGGCCATGCTATAATGCTGGCAAAAGGTATCCAACAATTTGCATGAAAGCATCTTGCAAACAATTTGTGGAGGATGAAAAGCCAACATCAATGGCCGAGTAACCTTCATAACAAGGGTTACTGTTGCCTGTCATCTTGAATGTACATACATTTTACAATACCAGGCAAATGTGTTGTGCTGGATTAATTTATTTTCATCCACAGCCAATTTGAGGCCCTCTCTTCAGGCTCTGTCGTCATTGTGTTAGCCCTTCTTTTGTGCGAGTCGGATATACTGAAAAACTGAAGGCCCCGCAGACAGACATGCTAGTACCTTCTTCCCTCGGTCTATACACTGAACACAATCTATGTCTTTAGCACTGCTACATCACCTCCTCATACATGCATTATGATATTATAAAAAGTAGAACAATGCCTTCCCAGGCAATGTACCTGTGTTTGTTTAACAAAAGAAGCCCAGCCTGCTGTAGCCTGGATGTAATAAAAACATGGGCCTAGCTTACCTGGTGTTTGGAAATGCCTAAAGCCTTGATCAAGTGTATCTAACAGTGCTTTTGGGCCAACATTCCTGCTACATGGCTGGAATATGTAGAAAGAATCATAAAAATAACGAAGAGGGAGTCATAAATTCATTGATTTGAGTGGAATCCAGATGACCATGGATCAAGTTTCCTCTATTTTGAAAACAACAACTGGTGCCAATTACTTAATGTTGCAACAGTTTAACAGACCAACGCCCAAATGCATCTTTAGTCCCACCATTTTGGAAGCAACTTGAGAAAAAAATACATAAAAACGGAGCCAAATAAGACAAACACATTTGTGAAACTGATTTAGTAATTTGACAATGCACAAAGACATGCTTGGAAAATACAGACACAAGCACAAGCAACACAAGCAAATAAACACCCCGACCCTCAGTAGCACTAGTGGCTACGCCTGCCAGCCTGCAAGCGGAAGTCCCACCTAAGTGCCATCTGCAGTGTGGGACGAACTGGAACATAACATGTCAGACTGATGGACGGAGATGGACGGAGACAGACAAAGAGACTCCTAGTGTACCAACAAACTGCATCATAGTTCTCTTATTGCAAATACTCATCTGTCCATCTTTACATTTTTCTTATTCCTCAACGAGAGTAACTGATTAAATAAATGTACAGAAAAATAACTTGGTGGTTGGTGTGTCACTGTTATGCAGTCATGTTTATATAACATGTAGATGTACAGGTATGTACAAGTATGCAGTGTAGTTATGGTAAGCTATGTTCAAGTCTCCTGCCAATCATGGGATTAGGACAGTAGGCCTTGTAGTTACAGTATCTAAGACATACTGTTTTTAACTCATATTGGTGTCTCAACAAATGGCACAAAACAATGTATATCTTGAGCCTACACTATGCCAAAGGTTAAGCCCAAACAATATTTTTGTTAGAAAGAATGTAAAGTAGTTTTATGAACAGCTTGCTCTGAATTCTACTGTAAAGCTCCAGCTCTTAGAACAGTAGAGGAAACATGGCCTTAAGTGAGGCTTTGTGCATCTGCTTTCCTGGGAGTGAACTGGTGTGCCATTTTTCCATGAACATGACCCTGATTTGCTTTGGTCCTGTAGTAAATCATTCTCATGACTGACTACTGACTGATGTGTGCGTAAAATCAAATCAGTGGACTGTCCTTGTAATACCAGTGCAGCTCAGTGAGCGTTTAAGGCTGTGGAAGCAAAAGTTGCAATGCATCAATCACAAGTTTACTAAATGAGGGTTCTTGTGCCATTCGGATAAAGACCGGACTGGTTGAGGGACTTCTTGTTCACTTGTCCTCCTTCTCTTCATCGAACTCTACTTCCACTTTCTGTTTGGTTAACTTTGCTCTATAGTAATAAGGAAACAACTGAATCAATGCATCACTTCAGCCAGCTGCCAAAAAGTGTATTATTTTATTGTCAACTCAACATGGTTTTCTCAGTACTTTTTGTACCTCTCCAGTCTGTGGCACTTAGCCGTAAGGGCAATGAAAGATCAATAATTACTAAAACAGCTGGGCGTTGTATTATTCAGTGAAAGTTACTCAAACAGGAGTAAATAGGGCACTTGTTGGAGAATTTTCAGCAGTGTATAAAAGCGTGAACGTTTTAGTTTGTCTACGGTTCAAAAGCCAGGTGTAATAGTCTCGGTAAAACTGGCAGCAATATAGTTTGAACTGATTTGATCCCTTATTGGTCAATAAGGAATATTTTTTTAGTTAGATGGCAACATTCCTCATACATACCAGAATAAAATACACATGTCTTAGATACAATATCCAATAAATGACTTACCTTTATACAGTAGTGTATTCTAATACTCATCCATATCAAGAACGCAGCTGCAACCATTTTTCAATTTATCTGCTATTTATCTCCATTTCCTTGGTGACCCTCCATTTCATGATCCCCCTAAAAGAAATGATTTATTTTCAGCCTCTGTAAGTCCTTTCGTCATATGTTCCATTACTTCAAAAAGATACGATTTCAGGAGAAGCAATCCACCTATAATTAATAGGCTTACTGGCTTTCAAATTCTTGGCAATATGCCCTCCTGCCACACTTTATTACAACCGTCTAAAAATGCCTCGAATCCTTTTTCATCATGTTAGCATTGAACTTTGCTCTTACAAACAAAACTGCATTGATACAGATTCCCTATCAAAAAATGAATTAAAAGTAAATGCTTTTTTTGTGATACTGTTGTTTGAAAATAAGATATGAAGTTTACACGAATTGTTGCCTCAAACTGTTTTTTCTTATTGCAGAGAAAAGGAGGCAGGGATTTGCTCATTTTTTTTATATCTTAAAATGATAAATAACTACAAAACAAGTCAATAAAATAGTCAGCTCGAAGTGGAGGAATTATTTTATTTTTTCTGAAATTTCATAAACCAAACAATTAATTAATGGAGAAATTAATCCACATATTAATCACAACATTAAGGATTAAAGCCTTGCTGTTTAATGCATCAAGGACTACAAAAGCCCCTGATTCACTGTGTCAATTGGTCTGTTGTAATTTAACAAACAGCGTTTTTTCACAGCATTCATTTTGACAAATCACAGCAGGAAAAGCAAATGTGTACCTCATAACATTTATGATGGCTGCATTCCATTTAAGTGAGTCCAGTTATTGTGATTATCGATGGCTGGTTTACTTGGACACCATTGTTAAGCCCTCGTTAACATATTGGTTCCACCTGTGCTTTTCCTGCTATGAAAACTCAAAACATCTGCTGTGAAAAAAAACTATTATGTGGGAATGTGCACCACAACAGGCAGTTACTTTTCAATTAAAGTGTTTAGCTCATGTTTATCAAAAAAGGAAAACAATTACATTAACAGTACAATCAACCTCAAAATGTGTAGTCCAATACTGTACATACAAAACAAAGCTACACTGCTAAGGTTGCACAGGTAAGTTATAGATTACTTTAGAGAAGATTACGTTTAAGTAGATATTGCAGGAAATAACCAGTAATTATATGAAAATGGAATTAAATAACAGGAGATATGCAAGCTTGAGCACATTCATCTCATTGGCCTACATTTAAAAAGGTCCCATGTCATGGCCATTTCTACTGATCATAATTCCATTGTTGAGGTCTACTAAAATACATTTATATTGTGCAATCACATTGGTTTCTCAAACAGCATCTCTGTATAGTATGTGTATTCACTCTGTCCTAAACGGCTTGTTGGAGCTCCTGCCCCCCCTCTCCCTATGAGCCCAGACAGCAAGACACAGCGAAACCCAGCCCGAAACCAGCCCGAACACAAACACACCGCAGCCTGGCTGGGAGTTTGTGTGTGTGCTTACACACCAACTCACAGCCTCGCCGCGTCCCGCCATCTCAGGGAGGAGAAATCGGCGGAGCTGCAGCTGAGAAAAGATTGAGTGTATGTGTGTGAGAAATCTCCAACGAGGCGTTCTGGGGCAGCATAGACAGGTATTTTCTGTGTTAGAGTTTTACTCGCTACAAGGGGACGGGTAATAACCAGAAAAGCATGAAATGGGACCATTAAAGGTCCCATTTCATGCTTTACCCGGTTATTACCCGTCCCCTTGTGTGTTATGAAGGTTTTTCTGCATGTAAACGGTCCCCAGAACGCCGCGGAGATTTCTCTTTTTCCATTGTTTACTTCTTGGGTATAGTGACGTATTTCGGGTATAGTGACGTAACGTTACGTCCGCGGAGCCGTTACGTACTTTGGACCAATCTAGGGACTTCCTCACACACACACACACTCAGCGGGACGTTGTGAGGCTCGCTGCTGCGAGGAGCGGGACACTGTGAGCTGGCTCATGGTGTGGGGTTGGCAAGACACCGCGGAACTCAGCCTGGGCACACACACAAACTCCCAGCCAGACTGCGGGTGTGTGTGTGTTTGGGGCTGGGTTTCGCTGTCTCGCAGACGGCCACTGGGCCACTGGGCTCACAGGGAGGAGGGGGGCAGGAGCTCCATCAAGCCGTTTAGGACAGAGAGTGAATACACATATTATACAGAGATGCTGTATGAGAAACCAATGTGAGTTTGGATAATTGCACAATATAAATGTATTTTATTAGACCTCAACAATTGAATTATGATCCGTAGAAATGGCCATGACATGGGACCTTTAAGGCCTAGGACTAAAATGAAATAGAAGAACTAGTGGTTTAAGGTTGTGTCACTATGGGTTGTCTGTAGGTACAATTTCCCTTGGGGCCTCGAAAGCAAAAGGCTAAGGAAAAGTTCCTGGGTTGCTGAAATTGGTTTAAGATGGTTGACAGACTTAATGAGACTCAAGTTATCACTTGCTCTGGCAGGTAGAGCTAGGATGAAGCAGTCAATTATCCCCTGACTGATGAAATGTCATCCTCTTCTATGTAATGTGTGCACCTTTATTAGCCTCTATGGTTAGCTCTAGCTTCAATGCTACCATGTCACTCACACAGGTAAGTCGGAAAGTCTTTCTTTAGCTCTCTTATATATGAAGTTCATTCAGTAAGTTGTGTCTCACCTGTAGCATGTACCCGTGTGTAAACAGCAGCTAGAAGGGTTCAGGCTTCAGTCCTGTCAGGCTCTTTCTTGGAAGCAGGTCCTTTTGGGAAACAACAGCATTTCTTTTAATTTGCTTGCATTAGCATCCTCTTAGCTATGTTGATTTCTTGACTGGTTTCGAAGTTGATTTTGCTGGTAACAATAACAAGGAGTTTGGCGACGTTTTCCACTTGTTTTTACTAATATTAGCTATACATTGATCTCAATCCTAATAACAAAACGGGAAGGAGGAGATGATCAACATCCCTGTATTTCAACTGGACTAAGGCTTAATTAGCTTGATAGATGTGGGGCTAATTAGCAAACAAGCTACACCTGGACAGATAATAATAATAAAGGAAAGCTACAAACTACACTCCCTTAAGGAAATATAACCAGCTTACTTGCCCCATCTGCTGTTGTGAATGTGTACTACAGGTGAAATTAACACTTTCAGAACAGAAAAGCGACCTGTCTGCTACGGTATCGTTATTTAAATGGTTTTACTGACAACACCCATTGACACATTCAAATATTATATATCAATTGGGTCTTACTCATTGGAAATAAATTACACAGGCCTACTAAATCGAATGCTATTTTGCTTTCGAACAGTAGCCTGCATCAACTGAAAGATGACCTCTGACCTACATTTAAACATACAAAATGCAGGATAGTTTATTTTAAATGTCCAATCTATGAGTATTTTTGTTATGTAAGTTAATCTATTTTGTGCTGCAACAGCTTTTTTATTTTATTTTTGCTGGCGTCACAGTGATGCACCATTTATTCAGGGTTGTGCCTAAGTGCCACCTTGTGGCTAACATATCCTTATAGTTGCTGTTGTGAAAATGAATAGTGCATGTTGAACCTTGAGTTTTTTTTACACACAAAAGATACACGGTTCTCCTGCAATATTGACTAATGAAAGCAAGACTGTTTTTTTGTTTGGATTTGACTGTGTGCTGTTCATCCTGCATTTAACATAGTTTCATGGCAGGAAAGGCCAATAACATTATTGATGACTTATTTCCAACAATTTCTAATTTGCAGCAATTGACAACTTTACTATTTACACCTGTGTTCGACAAGTCAAAAAGGCTAGTCACCAGATCTAAGAAGTTGTTTCCTCCAGTTTCTCTTACCCTCACTGTTAAGGGTGAGTGGCTGCATGTAACCCTCAGATAGAGAAAGCTTAGACTCAGCACATGCCTGGGAGCTGAAAAAGGGCCGATAAACACCAGAGTTCCAGCTCCCACAATTCTGCTCACAAAAACCCAGCGTGATCAGAGAGAGGGTGCATTGTGGTTTTGACGTATAGGGGAGCCTCGGCTATAATGACTGCAGAGGGACTGTCTGCAGGTTCCAGCTGATCACCTCGAAGCACCTCTTTCACCCGTACGTCTAACATCCTTTATAGCATCAACAGCTCCCTGGGTGAAAGGCCTGCATTCTTTGCCATGGCTTGTGGCTACAATGTTCCTCTTATACTGAATATGGAACAGTGCCCAGAGATGCTGTTGTGATTACACTCTTCAACTAATGCACATCAATTATGCTGGCCAACAACTGAACTCTGCCACAATCGTCTTTATTCCGCATTTACTGTAGGGTAGATAAGAAACATCATTATGTCAATATATTCCTTAATACAGGCTATTTAGTTAATTTTTTTAAATTTATTATTTCAACTACAATCTTTATTAGCCGTTTTTGTGTGTGTAAGATTTATCAAAAATAAATTGATGAATTCCTTAACAGACTTCTGTTAGCATCATACACATGTCCAGCTGCAGGTTAACAGATATGCAGACACCTTTTGATTCTTCCAGATATTTACAGCAGGTTTTGTTGAAAACCTAGTTTATGAAGTAATATTGTTCAATTTTCTGTAATCGATTAGCTGTATACCAATGATTGATTGAAATGTGTAACTACATTCAATGATCATGTCTATTTAGTATCTTTGTTTCCTAATGTTTTACTTGATGGAAATGTGGACAAAGCACAATATGAAACTCTCACCAACCATGTTAATGAAATAATAACTGTTCATAAGTCTGTGTTTTGAGGTCATGTGCCTGAGTCTCCTTAATCATAGATCTGATCTGTGTCTGTGTTGACCGCAGAACACTCACTGCTCTGTTTGCCAATGCAACTACAGTATGTACTTTCCCACACTATGCAGACCACGGGGAATGGATCCTGCAAGAGATCAATGTATTGCACTAATCTGCAGTGCTTGTTTGTGGTCTTGCTATACTGATGTGTGTTTTAAACACTTACAATAATTCTAATGATCAGATTTTTGTCTTGGGAAACGGGTTAGTAAATAATAATAAATAAACTGGGCCACACAAAAATCCAAATAGGCTGAGAAAATCTTGTCCTGTCTGTGGATGTTAGCAGTCTGACGGCTGCTTTCGGGTTTAATATCAGGACTGAAATCAGCAAGTGTGACCGAGCCTTAATCCCACAGAGCACTGGCCTCATTCCAGTGATTGATTTTCATTCAAGTTAATATTGATTGTCCTCATTTAGGGGTTTCAAGCAGCCATTTGTAACAGCAGCAGTCTGATAACTCTCCTATATAACTCCCTTACATCTCTTCCTCTCCTCACCATCCAGGGTGTTTCTGAAGAAGTCCTGTGGTGGTTGTTGTAATGTAGTTTTTTTCTTTTTTAAGCCTTTATGATGTGGAAGATTAACACACAATTGCATAGCTTTGGCTCCCTGTTACCCATTATTATTATACACATCTAAAAGAATACATATTTTAATTTGAGTATTGTGTGTACAATAAATCGCTTTTATTTTATTTTGTAGCACATTAGCAGATTACAATTATAATTTGTCTTTATGCCAGAGCATTAACTAGAATAATTGTTTTCCTTTTTTCTCCTTTCTTCCCCCATATCATCAGCTGTGACAGAACACTATAGCCTTGGACATGGATGTCGGCATTATAATAATACATAAACCAGCAAGCATCAATTCATTGAATCAAAGCCATCTAAAACACTGGGACACAAGTGGTGAGAGTGCACAGACGTTGGAGGTAGGTTGGTATTTAAAATGTGGTTTGAATTAGATTTTGTGGCAGTAACAGCTGGATTTAAGAGTAAATCAAATGTAGTCAGATTTGAAGAGAGAGAGCTGCAAGACTAGGTACACCTGATGCAATTGAATAAAACAGCCTTCAATAATCCAATCACTGCTTACTGAGTGCATACTGATGGGTTTTAGGCGATTAATGCTTTAGGCTAAGTAAGTTAATTGATCTCTTAATCACATTAGGTTATAATTAGGATAAGATGCACTTACTATATGGTCATTGGTACTTAGGTTGTGTACAGAGATACAGCTTGGTTAAAACCAAATTGGTGTTTTCTGGGTGCTGAACCTGTAACCACATTTGTCTCAGTGAACATTAACATCACAGTCACTTTGTTAATCCTACATTTAAATATCAAGATTGCTGGCTTGCTGTATTTTCCTTTTGCCAAGGCCACAATCCACTGTTTGCTGTAACCCTGGGTGAGCACCCATCACCTGGGTACATCCACACATGGTAAAAACATTAAATGTCTCTATTTCTTGTTAATATGTAAGGTCATGTGCACACAAACATAAGTGTTTTCAATCCGTCTGGCTGATTACACCTCCAGTCAGGTTGAAGCTGGGTGGAGCTTTGTTGGAGATAATGTGACGTCACTACATTGTATAAGGTAATGATCATGCTGTAACAAAACAGGATGGGAGCTGTCAATCATGCAGTCTGTCCACACAAAAAGGTTTAAAAAGACAACATGAGTGGACTATTTGGACAACAGAGGAGTGAGGAACCAACTGTGATTTGAGAAGAAGTCAACCCTTTTACCGAGTTCAAACTGTTGCACAAATCAGTGTACAAATACTGTTTAAAGTAAGATACATTATTTAGAAATTGTAATTAATAATAATACAATATTTGCATCAACATAGTAAATGGTTAAAGTATCAAAAGTTAAAGTACTCATTATGTAGACTGGCCTATTACAGAATATAAATGATATGATGAAGTAATCCACCATAACACACGAGTTGTGTATCTGTTGATTTCATTTTGTTTTATCATTTTGTATGTATTTGAAATGGTAGTGCAGTATAATAACGCATAAAGTGTCAAGTTTACCCAAGCACAGTACTTAGGTTGATATACTCGAACATTTTGAAAGAAATATATTTTATACCACAGTCGACCCCTAAATATCTGTATGAGCTCGTAGTTGGCTGAACCCTAGGTTAGTTTCACTGTAGAGACACCTAGTGGCTTCTTACTGTACTTACTTATATATTTTTTAGTGATCCTTTATTTTTCAGGGATCATACATATATAAAATGATGATGAATGTAGAAACTTGTCATTTCCTTAGCTCCTTCCTTCCAACATGATCTGTTAGACTAATAATGAACACAAATAAAAAATCATGTCTTTAAGGGAAAAGTTTTATATTTAGTATTCACTGTGGGAAGCAGGGTTAAGGTCCTCTTTTGTACGCGACTTACAGTAAATGAGAACATATTTCCTTGTTCATAGAAAAATAAATGTCAAATATTAAACGAAATAAATCTTAACATTTACATTCTAAAGTTTACAAGTCATTTATGCCTCTCCCTGGATTACTCTTGCTAGTGTTAGTTAAATAAATAGCAAACGTTTGCTTGGTTAGGCTACTCAACACATATATAGGATATTCCTGTTTTACTTATTAACAGAGGTTTCAAAGTCAGTCTGAAGGGGCAGTTAGAGGTCGGAAAGAGCTTAAATGTGTTAACCAGAGAAATCTTATTTCCTTCAGGAGGAAGCAGTTTGGAAAAAATACTCAGGTCTTTTAAGTGTAAGTAAGTGGAGCTCTATCAGTGTAGTCAAATTCATAAATCAGATATTTCACTTATAGCACAAATGTATAAACAGCTAAAGATATATAGGCAAATGGTCCCTTTCAGAACACAATTATTTAATATAATAAATGATGTAATTTTTGCTTAATCACATAAGAAGCATTTTAAACGTATCACTGCCATAGGTGGAGTACATTTGAACTACTTTATATACTGTTGGATGGTTCAATTTGTTATTTTTCTATCTTTAAAAAAAAAAAATTAAATCTTCTAAATTGTAATATAGAGCTTTGGCTATGGTGTTATATTTGCCATTGTGTCCGTTTAAATTGAACTTAATATATTTGCAGTGCTCATGTGGTCCGTTGTCTAAAAAAAACACTTGTGGGTTGATCATTGACAACTCTTTTTGTTTGCTGAAAGGTGAAACATGTTTTTTTCTACAAAACCCTGCCATGTATCAGCAAGGTTAATCAGAGCATCTAGATTTTAACTAAATACACTATCTGGTCATTTATTAGATAAGCAAACTCTACCACTACCACCCCTTTATCTTTCTACACACACTGTCTTTCTTTCTTTCGCTCTCTCTCTCTCTCTCTCACACACACACACACACACACACACACACACACACACACACACACACACACACACACACGCACACACACACACACACACACACACACACACACACACACACGCACACGCACACGCACACGCACACGCACACGCACACGCACACGCACACACGCACACCTCAGCCTGGCAGCCAAAGGTACATAAGTGTCTGTGCAGGTGATTCAGTCAAAGAGGAGCGACTCCAGCAACAGTCTTGTTCTCTGGTCAGCCTCTCAGCAAAATGTCTACGGATTATTTTGGGTTCTCCTTAACGAGGAGCAATGCGAGAAATGGCACGGCCGGCGTGGCTCTTAACAATGCTGCAGATATCTCCGTTATTGTGATTTACTTTGTGGTTGTGATGGCTGTTGGAGTATGGGTGAGTTCATTTCAGTTGCCCTTTAAATCCTTGTTCTCAGTGAATAGGAAACACTTCAACAGTTTTATAGTTGTCAGAGTTGCTTTACTTAAATAAGAATAAATATGTCTTTATTAAGCCACAAGAAAAAACATAAATATATAAATGTTTGTTACATGTTGGAGAATTCAAGAATATATTTATTTGCATTCTGAAATAAGAGGTTTTAGGCCTCTAACCAGCAGAGACCTTTACAGCAGCACTTAAGAGTAAATTATATGTAATTTAGTTGGTTCATATTGTGCAATCACAGCAGTATAATTGTATTGCCGATCAGAGTACATTTTAATTTCAGAATGCATATTTATAGATAGATTAATGAAGAGCAAAGCAAGATTTATATTTCACAGTTTATTTCAAACATGTAATTAATTATTTTTAAAAAGACAAATAAAACCAACAGCAGACTCTAAGTATACAAATTCACATGCAACAAATAACAATGTCATGTCCACAAAGGTGTAGGAAGAATTATACACTTACTGTGATATTGGGAAGTTGTAGAAATATGTTTCTTTCACTCTTAACAGCTGTACATAACACAAAATGTAATCATTAACAAATATACCTGAAAAATAGAATCTGTTGCTGTTTTTTGCTGTTTTAAGGATTTTTTAAATGTTCTTCTTCTGTTGCAGGCTATGATCCGCACCAACCGAGCCACAGTCGGTGGTTTCTTCCTTGCAGGGAGGAGTATGGTGTGGTGGCCGGTGGGTATCTCATGTTGACATGTTTTATATTGTTTAATGAAATATAGATATTATATGTACTATAATATATCACCTCATGTTATATAGAGTAATGTGGAGTAAATCACTTATTATTCAAGCAGAGGCAAGATTAAAACAATGTATTTATGTAGCACATTTCACAGCCAAAGCAAACCTGAAGTGTATTACAGATGATGATAAAAGAAATACAGACAGACAGGCATTACATCAGCACAATTATACTGTTCAAAATAAAGACACAGTTAGCTGAAAACCAAAAAATGATGTAAATGATTTATGAATATAACTCTGCACTCCACAGATTGGAGCATCACTGTTTGCCAGCAACATTGGCAGTGGTCACTTTGTAGGAATCGCTGGGACTGCTGCAGCTTCAGGAATCGCTATTGGTGGATTTGAATGGAATGTGAGTAAAAATGTCTGATGTGTAACATTATCTCCTCTTAAACATACGTGTTTCTAACCTGTGACAGATACTATCAGTTATCTCTTTGAGATGAGCTGATTGCTGAAGATTATCATGGGAGGTCCACCCTGCAGATACAGGGAGGAAACAGAAGTCAACTTTATCTTTATAGGAATATTTGAAGGAAATGGTGCATTGGTTATTTATTGTTGTGCATTTTTGTCTCTTTTAGGCTCTTATTGTGGTCGTCATTCTGGGATGGATCTTTGTGCCCATCTACATCAAAGCTGGGGTAAACGAAACACACAGGCCACAAAACACTTTCTTTTTTACTGTATACATATACGTATGTATTCACTTCACCTGTTAGAGTATGCATTCATAATCATGGTAAACATGTATTTATTTACTTAATTTACAGTTTAATCATTCAAGGAGACTTAACATGAAACCCCCTTCTTTTCCAGTGCTTTTGAATACATTTATTTTGGTATCTGCCTACTAATAAAAACCCCAGTAAGTTTATTGTGGTTTTCCGGAAAACAAAATAACCTTTACAATTTCTCTTGCAAGACAATCAGAAATGGAGCTGAAAGTAACAAGCACTAACACAGAGACTTTCATTCAAAGGTTAAATACAAGTATATTCTGACAGACCATAAAATGTGTCATTTGTATGAAAACCAATTTTGATGGAAACCCAAAACTACAAGTGCAAACTTTAAATGTATGTCCTCTTTAAGTTGAAAGTGGCCCTGCAAAATAGCAGTTGAAAGTCATAAAGACAGCAACAAAAAAGTAACTCAAATCAAAACCTAATTTATTATGGATGTGTTTAGGTGGTCACCATGCCGGAATACCTGAAGAAGAGGTTTGGAGGACAGAGAATTCGCATCTACCTCTCTGTGCTGTCCCTCTTCCTGTATGTTTTCACCAAGATCTCAGTAAGTGTCCACATCATTAGTGATTATCTCTATGTCAACGAGATGTACGTTATTGATTGAAATAATGCGTTTTCTCCTCTCCTCTTCTCTCCACTCAGGCAGACATGTTCTCTGGCGCCATTTTTATCAACCAAGCTCTCGGGCTGAATATCTACCTGGCTGTTGTCATGCTACTTTCAATAACAGCCCTGTACACAGTCACAGGTATGTCCCATCAGGATGCATTCACTTTATTTTCAATTGCACTCACTTCATAAATGAAACCCAGAATTCTTATCTACCTAACAAAGTGGTGCTACAAGTGCAAAGTCTTCTCCATTTACCTTATATGGAGATGTAGATACACACCCACACACTCGCTCTCTCTTCCTGTCTCGTTGATCAGTTGTGTGTTACTGCTTAATTACCCATCAACTGTGATAAGCTGGAAATGGCCTTCTGTTGGTTGCTGGTTGCTGTTTTGTAATAACGCATACACACCTCAACTTTAGCTGTAAAAAGACTTGGAATAGTGCCTACATACTACAGCTTAACACCTAATAACCAATTTGCAACAATGGATCAAATCATGTACTAAGTTCTCTCCATAAAGTCACAATTAGGGACAATAAAATGTGATCACTTTGAAAAAAAATATTTTATCTCAGGTGGATTGGCTGCAGTGATCTACACGGACACCTTACAGACTATCATCATGGTTGTGGGATCATTCATCCTTATGGGCTTTGGTAATATGGTATTTTAAGTTTTTAAGCTTCTTATATGTTTATAGTTTCCATTTTGACTATAAAAATCGTGCTTGTGAAATCGAGTGTTGGAGTAAAAATGATTCATAACGTTATTTTACACCTATGTGCAGCTCTCAATGAGGTCGGAGGTTATGAACAATTCCAGATGCGCTACATGGAGGCCGTCCCTTCTGTAACAGCTAACATCAGTGCGAGCTGCTTCGAGCCTCGGGCCGACTCCTTCCATATTTTTAGGAATGCGATCACAGGAGACCTGCCATGGCCCGGCCTTGTGTTTGGACTCACCATTCAGGCCACCTGGTACTGGTGCACAGATCAGGTCAGTCCAGCAAACAGGCCGCACTGTTGGGCATTTGCTCGACCACAATCAAGGGTCGTAAACACACACACAGACAGAGACTCTTTCAATTGATTGTACCTATTTGTGTACACATTATTGTGCTTTTATCTTGCCTGTTTTTGCCAGGCTCACTCGAGCGCTCTTAAGGTGGTCTGCTGTATGAGGAGAGACATGCTTTTAGTTAGACCTTACAGCCTCAGAGACTGAGATAAGATTTACAGGCAGATTGTTGCTGGATTTCAGAGAAGAGTAGATGATGATTTAAATGTTGACATCGAGCACATATGAGATGAAGTCAGCCTATAAAGTAAAATACTATCAGCAGCATATTCATTGAATCTAAATCTAATTATTTCCATCCATTATGACTTTTTTCAAATCTACGTCTTACTCAACCTATTTATCGATTGTATCTTTGCACCACTGATCTTTCCCATTTGTGACGTGTTTTCTCGTTCCTGTAGGTGATTGTTCAGCGCTGTCTCTCAGCTAAGAATTTATCTCACGTTAAGGCAGGCTGCATCTTGTGTGGCTACCTGAAACTGCTGCCTATGTTTCTCATGGTTTTCCCCGGTATGATCAGCAGGATCCTTTACACTGGTGAGTATGTGACTGACATATTTAGGCTCAAGAAGATGAAAGTATTGCAAACATAAATCTGGATTTAAATATGTCTTAATGACTTATTGTTCATGTAATTCTAGACGAGGTGGCATGTGTGGACCCGATTGAATGTCTAAGATACTGTGATGCCAAGGTGGGCTGCACCAACATCGCTTATCCTAAACTGGTGGTGGAACTCATGCCCAATGGTGGGTGGCTAAAGACGTTTATCTTATGATCTGAAAATGTCGGTATTCCCGAAATGAATTTTTTTAATCTGCTTCAGGTCTGCGAGGTCTCATGCTGTCCGTGATGATGGCCTCTCTGATGAGCTCACTCACCTCCATCTTCAACAGCGCCAGTACTCTCTTCACAATGGACATCTACACTAAGATCCGCAGCTCAGCCACTGAAAAGGAACTCATGATCGCTGGGAGGTAAAACACAATTGGGGGGTTTGTTTATTATGATTTCTGATGATGAGAGATATCATACATGCCTCACTGTCTTTGATTTAGAGTGTTCATCGTGTTCCTGATTGGTGTGAGCATTGCGTGGATCCCCGTGGTGCAGGAAGCCCAGAGTGGTCAGCTCTTTGACTACATCCAGTCCATCACCAGCTACCTCACTCCACCTGTTGCAGCTGTCTTCATGCTTGCCATCTTCTGTAAACGCGTCAATGAGTCTGTGAGTATCCACTTCAATCTCCTTTTTTTTTACATATTTCAATTTTAAGAATAATCTTCTGCATGCTCCATATAAACAAGACAACTAGCCTACAGCCATGTTAGCAGCATTGTCAAGGTGTAACTGCGCGCAGTGCTGTGAGTGCTAATGTCAGCATGCTAACTTGCTCACAATGACAGTATCGACATGCTGATGTTAAGCAGGTAAACTGTTTATGTAAACCATTTTAGATTAGCGTGTGTCATGCTTATTCTGGCTAATTAGCACATAACACAAAGTGAAACTGAGTCTTGTCATTTTCTGTGACTATTTTATGAGATATTATTTAAATATAATAATAATTTTAATAATAATTTAAATTTTTATAGCGCCTTTCAAGAGACCCAAGGACGCTTTACAATGGGAAACAAAAAAACAAAATAATAATAGTCACAACAGTCCACTCTGAAGCACGTAGGATTAACATTCTTGAATGAAAGGTGCTACAGTATACAAATAAAGCTTATTGTTAATGGAAACCAAAATATTGAACAAATTGACATTTTTATCCGATAATGGTACTAGTTGTATTGTTTAGAAATCTATAAACTAATTTCTATTTATCCAATTACAATTCATATTTCACTCAAAGCCACAAATGTGAACTTTGTCATGCTTCAGGCACCAGGAACGTACCAATTGGCATGGCACTCCCTTCAATAGTTTTTGAGATATTTCAGTGTTTAACCAAATGGTGGACAACCCGGCAGATGTGACCTTTCCTTAGAGCCATATCTCTAGCCTGGATAAAAAGGCGTTGAGTGTTTTAAAGTGCAGTCTTTTATAAAGTTATTATGTAATTAGCCAAAGGTCTCTGGCAACATCTTTTGTTTTACTACTCTCGGACTTCTTGGGAAATGTGGTTTATCATGACCTTAACGCAGTTGAATCAACATGTGTCATATGATCTGAAAAAGTGGGGGTGGGGTCAAAATACTCTAAAGGTGTCATGAACATGGACCAACTGTTGAAATGGTTCTTATTCTCACGATTGTCCCATTAGCTTAGCCAAAGCACTGAAGTCATGCACACCATCATCAGATTTGTCATCAGACTATTAACACAAGCCTGTGAGGACTATTTTATAATATGACAAGCTCACTCTGAATTATGCTGCTGCTTTACTTTCTCTGCTCATTTCTTCTTCCTGCCCATGATTTCTTGTCGATTTCTATTTGCAATCTGCATTATGTATATTTCATAAATCTGTTTTATGTGAATGCTGGATGCACCTTTATCTATCCTGTGCCCAAAAGTATTCCTTTTCATTAGGATTCATTTAGTTGAGTTGATACGTTGATTCCAGACTGAAATAACTCAACAACTTCTGGATTGATTGCCATGAAATTTGGTAGTAACATGAATTGGTCTCCAGAGAAAGAAGCCTACTGTCTTTGCTGACTTTTCCTTTTGCACTCTTTTTCTTTTCCTTTAGATTCAATCTTGTGAACACATTCACATCCCCGTCTGGATTAAATGTAATCATGTCCATATATCAGCATTAGGTTATGATTTGTTTTATTTTGTCAAAATCTTTAGTTTATGGTCAAATACCTTTATATATGTTTGTCATAATAAAACAATTGTTAGCAACACATTCAACTAAGAGTAAGTGTGTCACTTGCTATAAAATCAGCATGTTAGCTTTGTCATTGTGTCATTGCTCTGAGTCTAGATAGTCATGCCAATACTTATTCAATACTCAGACTGAACGTTTTCCTTTTTCTTCTTTCCTCAGGGTGCATTTTATGGCCTCACGATTGGCTTAGTTATCGGCCTCTCCAGAATGATTGCAGAGTTTGCTTTTGGGACAGGCAGCTGCGTTGAACCCAGTAAATGTCCCACCATCATATGTGGAGTGCACTACCTCTACTTTTCCATCATCCTGTTTGTTGTCTCCTGTATCCTCATCGTGGGAATCTCTCTTGTGACCAAACCCATCGAAGACAAGCATGTATGTGACCGCTTGCAAGATAAGAATAGATACATAATTAATAACTCCCAAACATCACTCGAAGTCCCTGCAAAAACCAACCTTATAAATAATTTGTTTCAACCCATGTGTTGTGTTATCTAGTTGTATCGACTGTGCTGGACTCTGAGGAACTGTACTGAGGAGAGGATTGACATTGAAAAGGACGATTGGATCGACAATCAAGAGTCAACCAAAATGGAGATAGATGGTAATCAGCAGACATTGAATATAAACACATACAAACACACATGCAGATTTGCTTCATCACCTTTGTTCTTTCCATCACAGAGCCCAAGGAGAATCCTGGCTGCTGCAAGAAGGTAGTGATGAGTTTCTGCGGCCTCGAGCCGACAGATGCGCCCAAGTTGAGTGCAGAGGAGCAGGCGGAGCTGCAGAGGAAGCTCACAGACACCACAGAGAAGCCTCTATGGAGGAACGTCGTCAACGCCAACGCCATCATCCTCCTTTGTGTCGCTGTTTTCTTTCATGGTTTTTACGGTTAAAGAAACTCCATTGACGCAAATGCTCTTGGATAAATTATATTTAAGGGATAGGATTTTATATGATTGTAAATTATGAACGCATAAATGAACTGT
This sequence comes from Notothenia coriiceps, assembly GCF_000735185.1. Classification (NCBI taxonomy): domain Eukaryota; kingdom Metazoa; phylum Chordata; class Actinopteri; order Perciformes; family Nototheniidae; genus Notothenia; species Notothenia coriiceps. The sequence continues at coordinate 166,262 of NW_011365380.1, read as the reverse complement.
AACCTTGTAACATTAGATAATGCATTGGCAGACTTCTATACTGGATCATTTTTACTGTATGCATGTCATGTATGACAAATGAACGTCTCGAGGACACAATATTTATTTTTGTAAAATGTGTTCCTGTCTAAAACTGTTAAAGTATTTCACTTTACCTACTGTAGATCTGGACATTTTTCCAGGTTTTTCATTTTGGAAACTTTGAAAATTCTAAATTGGGAATACAAATGCTCCTTTATGGCTTGATTAACTTTCTGGTTTACATATTAAGAGACACTGATTGACTGGTTTGTATGTGTTTTTAAGTTCACATGCTCAACATAATGCCAATTTGACCTTTTTTCTAATTTTCTGTGTTCGAAGTCTACAAATGCTGTCACTTGTTAAAGCATCTATATGTTGTTTTAGGTGTTAATGAATAATAAACATCTCAGGGGAAATGGTTGTGAACTCCACAGTTTGACTCTCTTTGCTTCCCTCTCCTGGTTCATTGACTAGTTTGCACTTTATTTTATTGCACATTCAATTTTCTGGTTAAGTCTGCTCTTACTGAGGTATGCATGTTATGTACTTGGTGAATACATTCTGAAACGTCACATAATAACTTTTTAATGTACTGTAAGTCGTTCTCATTGTCACTCACTTATCCCTCTCTTATCACTAACTCTGTGGTTAATGTGCACCAATGTAGGCCTTGACTATGTGCACTGCTGTTAAATGATTTATGATTTCTGCCTTGGACTTACATGCTTTGTTCTCTGCTGTTGTATTCTCTTCTATGACTGCCTTTTTCTCTAGAAGCTGCATATGACTTGATATCTGACTGAATTCTACGTCTTGCAGTGATTTTGCTCACCCCAGCCAGTGACTAAGTGCAACAAACCACAGTCAAAGGTCTCAGGCATGTCTAGCTCTCTGCAGTCAACAGAGAGATAGAGACCAAACTCCATCTGTCGGCCATCATTAGCCACAGTGATGAGTAATGAAGACACAATGTTGTGAATTCTTTTTAAATTTCTAACAAAGTTAATCTGATAGATAGTAGAAGAATAAAAACAAACAATTTGCTGACAATGTCGTCTGGCCACTCTAAGATATTTTGAAATATGGAGAAAGCATTTTTCTTAAATGAAGGGAAAACACAACAAATCAAGATACAATGTTTATACGACACAGTGGCCCCCTAGTGGCACAGTGGCCTCATTACAACAAATATGTGGATAGTTACTCAGTCTATGGCTCTCTGGCTTAAGTTAAACCCATCCAAGAAGAGTGTTGTGATGGTGTGATGTCCATAAAGTAACATGCCAACCATTATTACTGTATCTGTGCAGTGGGCTCACAGAAATAGAGAGAAAGGATTTTTTAAGTAGGCTATACATGTTGGACTTTGTGTGAGTATGGATGTCTTCCTGTCTTTGTACAAATAAAACCAATAAAAACGGCCAGCATTTTTTTTGTAGAATATGTGACATAGCATATTTCAAATTATTCTAATGACATAGGTTTTTGCTTGAAAAAACATGACAACTGTTACCAGTGTTAGATTCCAACTTTAAATTCCAAGTATCTCCATTTTCTTTAAAAGCACCATACCATTTCCTTCAGCCTTAGCACCTCAGCTGACAACTGGCTCACAAGGAAGTAGAAACCATTCCTTGTTGAAAGAAGTACTGTAAGCTTCAGGGCACGTTGTGCTATCACTGTCCATGAGACAGGTCTTTTTGCAGCTCAACAATTACATATGTCTTCAGTTCCTTATTCCTCCCTCTGAACTGCACTTCACCCCTTCAGACTGTAATGGGGAAATTATTTAAGCAACAAACAAATTGAAAAATGTAAAGATTCACTTCACTGTAAACCTAGTTCATGGCCAACTGAGTTCACTTGGCCACCTCCCACACACTCACATGTTTGTGATGTTTTGGTCTATTGACATTTGCAAAATACATCATAATAACAGCTCTCTTGGTCTTCCTAAACAAAAACTATTTGCATTCCTGCAAGTAGGGGTTAGCTGTAGGCCTACCCCATTATTTTCAATAATTAATAAATAATTAAACTAAATATGTATTCACAAACTCATAATAATCTCAATGATTTTCAAAGAAGCTAAACGTTTTTCAACTAGACTTGAAGCCTGGTTCTTACAGCAGAATTATGTTCATGTTATAGAAGGAAAAGCAGAGGTAAGCCCATATATTTAACAACATGGATGATGGCTGCATTACACTGAGAGGCGCTTGTATTATGCATTTTGCTGTAATAACTTGCTGTCTGCAACCCTCAATGAATGGGACTGAGGCATTCTTAATATTATCAGCTGATAACAACATATTTTGCATTCCCTCTCACAGGTGGAGGTTACTGACTAGAGCTAGCTTACAATAGCACTAGCTGCACGCAGCCCTGCAGAAGTCATCATAAAGCCACGGGGTTCACACAGTCTCCAACTCTCATCAAAACCAGGTAATTTGTGCCACGTAATTACGACGATTTGAGCCTCAAAGAGTGAGTAGTATTTCTGCTCTGTTGAAGTAGCTAGCAGGCTTGCCACCCTTGCAGCGCCAGGTGCCATGCTAATTTCTCGACTACAGAGCCCAAAAATACATAAAACTCCTGGTAAACTTTCAGAGCGTAAATACCACGAAAACGCAACGTTACTGCAATTAGTAACTATAGATTAGTGTAGTTACTGAATGTTAGGCTAGTTTTAAAGGCTAACTGACGCTAGTTGTGAGAGCGGTTGACTTTCCCATGTTAGGTAAACTTTTGGAACAATAATAGGTCTTGTGTGTCACTCACACCTTTGAATACTGATGTGCCATGAATTATTTTTAAATGAATATGTAAATAGAAGATCATTTCAGTTAGTAGAAATTAGACATACCAGATACAAATAAGAACAATAGGCCTACTCTAAATAACCTGAGTTTGAGGAACTTGTATTGCATCAACTACAGTATGAGCACATAGCCGACTGTGAGTTTTCCTCAAACTTCTGATAAAAGAGCAAGTTTTCTGCAAGTACTGCTAAAATCCTTCAAACAGCAGCTTTTTGGTGTTCAGATTATCCCTCATTACACTATGCAGCCACAGACTACATTGATTATATAAAGTTATCCCTTTTATATTGATTGAAAAATGACATCCATGGTTTTGTTCTACTTTGATCTGAGGATTATTTTTGGGTCAATAGATGCAAAACTTGTTAAAATCCTATGTTATGCAACGTCAATTAATTAGTAAATCTTTGATAGGAGCTTATAGGAGGCTGCTTTCATGTTTCTGGGTGAATATGGAAAATGAGCAGTGTCACGCATAGTGTTTGATCTATGAAATGTAAAAAAAGAATGGGACAAATGTCCATAAAAGTTTCTTAAAGTCCAAGGGGATGAATCTAAATGAAACCTCTTTGCAACGTTGTTAACACTTTTGCTTCGAGCCTCGTTTGTTTGAATTGTGCAAACGAGTATGATACATGTTCTCAATGTTGAATATGATGGATCTGTTTTTCAAAAAAGCCTCCAGTCAGCCGCAGCCGAATGGAACATTTGTGAGTAAATTATGCTCTTTTTGCATTGTCAGATATGCTGCACTCTCGCAGATTACAGCTATTGCCACCAGCATCCTGTGTGTGTGTGTGTGTGTGTGTGTGTGTGTGTGTGTGTGTGTGTGTGTGTGTGTGTGTGTGTGTGTGTGTGTGTGTGTGTGTGTGTGTGTGTGTGTGTGTGTGCTCCTTGTGTGTTTAATGATATGAGGAATTTGCTGCTGAGAAAAACTCCTCGGCCATCCCTGTGGTCAGCTCTCCTCTTCCTCCTCTCACTTGTGATGACGAGGTCAAATGCCTGCCATGATTTCATTAGTGTAATAATTCCTGTGCAGGGAGAGGATCCAGAGTTATGTACACACACACACACACACACACACACACACACACACACACACACACACACACACACACAAATATGAGGACTGTGAAAGAGCTGCAGCACCGTGTTAATATGGTGGATGGGTCGGAGATGAGCTTCTTACATAATCACAGGGCTCTGTCGATTAGGGAGAGGCTGCGCCAAACCGGCCCATCAGCAGGCGGCCTGCATCAGTTATCAGCCCTTTTCATAGCACTGTCACCAAATTAGAGGGGAGATTTAGCTGCTTCATCTCCCCCAGGCTCAAAGGCTCCTCCTGCAGACTGTTTGCCTTATCAAATCGACCCCTGCCCAAAACCAGACAGACACAAACTGTTTATATCCACAAAGTGTGTCGAGACGTTTAATATACTGCTATGTGATGATTTTTGAGGCCAATACCAATATGGCTATAGGAGAGTTTTAAAGAAATCTTATTAAGGATGTATCGAATTTTGCAGATGTACAGTACCTCCTGTATATTATTCTAACTCTAATTCAATCCATCAATTCTTATAGTTTGAAATGAATGAAAGATCAAGTAACACTCTTTCAATTCAACCCCAGCTAGGAAAACATCAATATGATATAAGATACTTATTAGATATGCTATTTTTTAAGGAGCTGGATGCTTATATCATGTTTTAGTTATTTATTTAGGATAGGAATACCAAAATACTAGATATTTTATTCATGCAACATATTTATTCTAAATCAAACGTTTTTGATTTGACAAAAAAAAGTATGCATATTAAATGTTGACTAGAAACAAGAATCAGTCTAAAAGGGGCAACACTTGGATTTAGACCAGTAAAATCCTGATCATAGAATAAGAAAACAGTATCCGATCAGAAAGGTGATGGTACTTAAACGTGTTACAGACATGTTTTTTTAAATGCAGCCTTAATTTAGAGTGTGTTGTTTTTCTTTTGTTTCCATAGGTTTAAATGAATGTGTGCAGGGAATTTACAACATAGGTTGAATTTTTTATGTAGAATTTTGTAGAAACAGTGGAACACAGTCATTGCATTGAATATTAATTGGATTATTTTTGTCATCTGCCATATAGGGATTCCATATAGACTATAACATTGTGATATAATGACAATGTTGTCTTTTTCTGATCATACAGATCGAGTTATTGCTGTTCATTTTTAAATGCACCAAGGCCATCACACATTCATTCAGATTTTTTCTCTGAAATGTTTTGCATAAATATCTTTTAAAAGCACCAATCATCTCCCCAGAAACACATCCCCATCTTTATAGAACGTGTATGAAGCATACTGCGCGTGTGAGATCAGCACTGGAGGAACACATGTGGTGAGATTGTGAGTGATTCTCGCTAACAGCTCTGTGTGTTTAAGATAGGGGTGTACGAAGATATCAACAGATTCATTGAGAGAGGATAAAGGGGGTAAACAAATGTCTGCTTGCTTGCCCAATATGGCTTGTTGCATCACGTGGAAGTAATAGCCGAAGCACTTCCGCCTGTAAGGTACATCTCTCTCAGTCGGGGGGGAATCTTCAGCAGGGGTTGGGGACAGGAAACCTCTGAGAAGAGCATAGATAAACAAACTAAAAATAGAAAACCAAGACCAGCCCTCCTCTCTTTCTCTCTCCCTCTCCTCATCGCCATGTAGGTCACCTCCTCTGCACAGTTTCTTTTTTCTCTCTAATGAATCATCACTGTTGACAGCCGTGAAGAGAATAAAAGATGTGTCATCCTCCCTCCTCTGCTGGTTGGCAGCTATTGTTTTGGTCAAGGAAAAAAAAACCTCCATCAATACACTTGATCTTTTTTCATAATCCCACACACAGTACGATAGAAACCCTGAATGTAGAGTGTAACCTGTTCCCACACATGTTAGCCTCGCACTGACGCAACTAAAGACGTGCTGACAGGAAGTAGCAAGTACAACAAGAGCCGGACCGCAACATGTGTCACAATCACCTGCTCTCACCACACACTGTGGCTGACTTTAATGACTATCGCATTTTAAACAGTCTTTATTTTTGAACCAATCATTATCGAAATGTAGTTATTTTGGGAGCTCACATGCAGAATTATGGACACCACTAATAATTTTCACTAAACTGAATAAAACAAGTCAAGCTGCTCTCTGTTGTACTGGACAATCACTGGTGCCATTTTGTTGGGAACATCTGTATAATTCCCTCTAAGAACTGCCCTAAAAAAAATTCATAATGTTCTGAGTTGCACTCATCAAAGACATAAGAGGCGCAGTCGGTGTGCTGCATTTGTTATTGTTACGCCTAAACACAACACATATCAACATAATCTTCTGACTTCGTGGCAAACTGCATGTGTTTATTCCAAAGAGAGGTGAGTCACAAGGCGTGTGGCAACTTGATAATTGGCTCACTCTTTTATGAAAGAAACCTGGGCCGAGGCCAATATGCAAAAGTGACGGCCTCTGTCATCAGAAACTCATCTCATTCAGCTACAATAGATCCTTTCCAAGTTTGTGAAAGATCAAATCAATCATACACAGAAGCAGTAGGTCAAAGTCAAACTAATACTTCAAAGCTAATATTCTTTTCATGAAACACAATGGAAATGGCACACCTCTACCTAGCATGTTAATAACATTTTCCAATTTTCCAGATCTCTGTGTGGCATTTGAGACATTTGCAGTTATCAAAGCAATTTATTTTATAAATCTCTCTACTCTTCTCCCAGGATGGACGGAAGGATTCCTGAGGACACGGTATGAGTCTGATTAACTGAAAAAGGGGAGCCAAGCACAGACGCATCCTTCAGACTGTTATCACTGGGAGGACTGTTTGAAAGTAAAACCCTTCACCACAACATCTGAGGAATTCAGGAGCCTTGGAGCCTGAAGGAGTCGTTCTAACAGCTTCCTGGAGCATTAAAGGACACCTCCCAAAAAAACCTCCTCCCTGTTTCTTATCAACCAAGCCACTGAGAGGGTCACACAGGTCACCTGACCAAACTGGACTAATAGCAGAGAAAAGACTGGAGGGTTTTCTTTCTTTCTCACGCACTCAAGTCAACACACCCGCAGCAAAAAACAGGAAGTTAACCGAGTGTTGAAGCGAGAACCACGTGTAAAAGCTAGTCAGAGGCAGGCCACAGGATATAGTTTGGGACAATAGCTCTCAGAGCTTTCTGTACTGCCTGAACTCAGTCCCCACCATGCTGTGAATGCAGAAACACACCAACCTGTACTGTATGTATTTATGTGAGCATCTGTGTGCATATGAGATTATTTATTAGTGTCATCACTGAGTGAGAACATATCATTGTGCTAAAGTCGTCCTTGTGTGTGAATATATGTGTCTGCAAATAGCCATCAGAGACGACTGCACAGCAACATCAGCATACGTGAGTGAAAACAACAAAATAAGCTACCTTTAAGTAGTCAACACTGGTCGGATACTGTAAACTGGACTGTTAAATCATTTGCACATATCAGCAGTGACAGAATAAGAGCTGCAGATTGCGGTGCTCTGGCTAAGCTCTTCTATCAGTCTTTGCTTCATAAAGACACAGGCTGAACTCGCACAAACCAGGGGGGATCTCCGAGGAAAACATGGAGGCAACCATCCGTCCCCATGTTCCCTCTAATGGCTGACTTTACCGGAAGAGCCTAATCTTTTCCACCTTGCCCAAAACCAGGCGGGGGGTGTCCAGCGCTGACAAGAGCTGCAGTCACTCTCTCTACAACCTCCAAGAACGTGTGAATGTCCTGCCTCAGATTTCAGCCCGTCGCCATCCCCATGGACACCGTGAAGATCATCCAGTCGGAGAAGTTCCCCAGAGAGTTCCCCAGAGAGTGCCCCGTGCCCGTCACACAGCCGCGCTATGCCCCGCCCCCCAGAGTGGCGTGGGACGGCGGAGGTGAAGGAGAGATCATCGTCAACCAGGCCTGCAGCGACATGACCCTGGACATCACAGGGTCTCCCCGGGCCATGGTATCCCCCTCTGTGCCCGTGACCCGCAGGGAGCAGAGCTTCCTGGCGCAGCGCAAAACGAGTGCCAACGAAATCTGCTACCACCAGTTCCACTACAAGATGGAAGACGTCATCGTCAACCAGTACGTGCTGCGCTCGTCGTCCACCTCCTCCTCCACCTCCTCGTCCTCCTCCACGGGGCCCGTCATGCCCTGCGAGCCCCTGGACTGCCCCACCTGCGGTCACACCTACAACTTCGCCGGAAAGCGTCCGCGCATCCTCTCCTGCCTGCACTCGGTGTGTGAGGAGTGCCTGCAGATCCTCTACGAGTCCTGTCCCAAGTACAAGTTCATCTCCTGCCCCACGTGCAGGCGCGAGACGGTGCTGTTCACTGACTATGGCCTGGCTGCTCTGGCCATCAACACCAGCATCCTGAGCCGCTTGCCCTCCGACCCCAACGGGCCCGTGCAGTGGGGGGGGGAGGCCGACCGCAGCTGCTACCAGACTGTGCGCCAATACTGCCAGTCAGCCTGCACCTGCCAGATCGCCAACCCCTTGTCCTCCTGTGGCATCATGTAGACAAGGGGGGACACTGCAGGCATGACTCGGACTCGACGCTCCCCCTCCCCACTACCACTCTTTTTCGTCTATAAGCTATTCCCGTTCTGCCAACTCCCCTCTCACACACACATTCAGTAAATAAATCCCTCCACAGATGTTATCTCTATATATTTAATAGCACAGATGGATGCTATGTGGGACTAATGGATGCTGATGGTTCAATAAATAGTCAATAAATGTATTTTATGTATGGACTGGAATCCTATTCACCCTCTCTTGTTTGGTTGGACGTGTTTGTCATTGACATCTCTTTACATGCCAAGGGAGGTCTATCCCCCCAACCTAGAGATAAATAAATGATAAAAGGAACTCTGTGTGGCCTTATCTGTCAAGCTACAGAACAGATTATGGCTTTCCTTTTTCAATTTAGACGAGTTAACTATGAATCTGGTTTTAGGGGTGCTTAAATTGTATGTGAAGACTCCTTCAAAGTAACCAAAAACCATGAAGGCCATCTCTTAATCGCACCCTTTTTTTGCAATTGAGATGAACGTGGCTTTGATGCTCCACAAAACTCCCTAATTCAGTCCCCTCATTTATCTGGAAATCTAAAAGGCCTTTTCTGACATTTCAGGGATTTCATATTTAATAAGATGTCATTAGATATTTGCAGAAAAACACAAAGTCAAAATGAAGGACAATTTCAAAGTTATTTTCAAGTGTATTACTATACAGTGCATTAGTACTGGTTGTTCACCAATCTTTTAGCTTATTACAGAAACAAGTTTGATGTTTGGACGTCAAATTTTGCAGTGCTATCAAATAACGGAGAAACAACAGTAGAAGAAACATTATTGATCAGTATAAAAAATATAATACAGTCGACAATAAATAAAATATGGCAATTTCTTGATCCAAATAGCTGAATATGAAGTCAGTTCGAAAGCAGTGTCACTTCTCAGACCTCTGAAGTAACAGCTTCCTCTTCAGAATTGAAACCCAAATATCCAAACATCCACACAGACGCTCTGGTCCGTTTACACGGTCACAGCCTTCGTAGTCTTCCTCCTGAACAGCTGGCTCAGCCGTCGTCGGGCGGAGTTTCTCTCAGATGACTGCATCTGTTGGCTGCACAGATAAAAAATGAATTCAACAGAGCTAAAGCAGGCCACTGTAGAAAGCTGGAAGCAGTATGTAAACTAGGTTTCATGAGCGAGGGACACAAATGTTCAGGAGGAACAGAAGCACAAGCTGAAAATGAACTCCCCCCAAAAAAGCCCTCTGCATCTACTGTGCATTAGCTCCGGACCACTGCGTCAGGGTGGCAGGCTGCCATGTTGGAACAGTACACACATTTCCTCAGAGCATCATGCATCATATGAGATTAATAACACTGCCCCCCTTGAGGTCACAGCTACAAATACACTGTCTCACCCCTTTAAATCTCTCAGGGAAGACTCTCTTGTGAAAGAGCCAAATTTCATCTTCCAGTTCTTGTTGGTTTTAGGCGTCTCTTGTTTTTCAGACTCCTGTAAAGACACAATAAAATATGCTTTGACAAAAGTAAAAGTATAATGAGGAAGAAAGACTGTATATAACTCACAATAACAATGCAAATGGAATAATGTTATTGCTTTAGCTGTATTTAAGTACAAATGATGGATTTATGTGTTTATTCGAGTGTCTTCTACCTGAATCTCCTGGTCATCCTCTTCCTTTTCCAGCAGGTCATCTTTACTCCGATGCTGCCCTCTGCAGTCTGCATTCTGCGTTCCTGCACCAATCACACACACAATAACGAATATATTTTTAAGACTGGAAGAATATATCCATGAAAGAAACAAAACAAGAAAAGGTGAATGTAGATGATATGGTGCACTCTGACTCACCTAAATGCACTGATGAAATATTTGTCTCTGAAGCCGATCTCTGCCGAAAAAGTCTGTAAGGATGGTCTCTACGCTGCTGAGGTTCACTGGAGATTTGCTCTGAACTTTCTTGAATTTCAAGCGTTTCACAGGAAATCATATCCTCCTCGGAAGGTTTAGAGTCACTCTGACAAGCGTCGAGAGCCTGAAAGAAAGTCAAGGCATTGGCATTTTTGTATCAGGTTTTGAGTCATGTGAGCCCTCAGGCAGCAGGAAGACATAATGTTATCACTAGCTTGACAAGCCAATAACATGTTAATAACCCATGCAAACTGTAACAACTTTTTAATTGCCTTGCTAAGATTTGATACATTAAGGTATTCACCTGGCTCTCCTCCAGGTCTTGATGCTCCCTCAGAGCATCCGTCTCCATCTGTAACGCTCGGCTGTGCATCTGCTGTTTGGCAATCTCTTCTAACATTTGGCACACCTGCTCCAAGTACAGGAGCCCAGGACTCAGCTCGTTCCTCTCCTCTGCACCAAGGTCCTGTACACATCATCAAGCAGGAAAAGCTTTACGTTAAATGCAATGACAACGCAATGTACACAAGTTGTTATTCAATGTTGCTCTTCAAACACTCCAGGATAAATTGCAATAATGTGGGCTAAGTACTCAATAGAAATTGTTAGCACGGTGAGGTTCAACATTATAACGATTGCTTTGTCATCCACAAGGTATCGTTGTTGTGAACATTTTAGCATGCCTAAGTTAGCATTGAGCTCAAAGCACCATTGTGCCAAAACACAAATATTATCTGCAGAATTAAAAATATCAATCACAATCTAAGTTGAATGTTCTATCTGACAAACAGTCCAAGCCCTAAATATATTCAAATATAATATATTGTAATAACTTTATTTATCACTCCCTAGTTTAGAAAAGAACACAACACAACATAATTAGAGATAATTAACCCAACAAAATGGTACTGACGATAGATATTGTATAACAGTTTCAACTTTATAATATCAGAATAGAGATTTGAGCAATGCCATTTACTTTTACCTTCCCATGAACCTAATGACCAACTTTGAGATGAACAATGCGATCCTCGGCGCGTGTCACAGAAAATCTAGAACTGACAATGTTTCTCATGATCTATTATGCGTGTTCCCTGACGTCACATTAACTTTTGAAGAGAATATTAGAAGTATAATTGCATTTAATTACAGACAATTATATAATTGGCTAGTCCTTAGGGTTAGGGTTAGGGTTATACGGTATACCTCATACAAGGCAATGGAAAACATTAACAACCTAATAAGATAAAAACCAAACAATTAATCACGTATTCAAAATATGGCACTGTGAAGAGGAGTGGATTCAATGTATTTTTACTTTGTTGGTCAGAATAAAATTAAAAAGTCCATTCATCTGGTTGACAACATGTCTGTCACATAATGCAGGAAACCCCCCCAGAGTGCTCAGCTTCCCCCGCACCACATCCATTCCTCTCGTGCCTTTGGGGCTTAAGTCACCTGGGCAGACTGGTTTATGATCCCTCGCACCGCTGACGAGCTCGTGACAGGTTAGGAGCATGAAAGAGATCCTGTGTGTGAGTAATGACATGCCTATCCTACTTTTAAATTTGAGAGCAACCAGATTTGTTGGCACCCTTTAACTACTGTAAAAGTAGATGCCTTGTAGCACTTCTGGGACTTTCTTTTGAACTTTGCTTCAACATTCACAAGCCTGTGTTTTGCAAGACCATACATGTTACTGTGAAACTAATGTTGCCCCGAAACTAGTCCCAAGGAAGAATCATGAAACAGAAATTGAAATTTGGCTCCCCCCTTCGCAAATAAATACATAATTCTTGGACATTTTAAAACAGTTTAGTTTGTGCCATAAACAGAATCTCACCTCTCTTCTGGTCTGAACTGGCGGCTTTATACAACTCGCAGACCTTGGCCGTCTATATGATTCTGAAAACTGCCTTATAGGCACTGCTGAGTTCGCTGTCCTCAAGTGCCTAAAACTCTCCGACCTTTGACCTCTTAATAACTCCGATGTAGGCCGTTTGGATACAAAAGATGCTCCAGGTCGCCGCCTGAGCACCACATCCGCTATGAGGAGGTCTTTAGGGTTGTTCTGCAGACATTTAGAGTCAGTCTTCTTTATTGCTTGCTCCACTTTTAATTGCAAGGCTGTGGAGCTCTCCTGGGCTCTGCTGGGTCGGAGGTGCGGGGAGGAAGAGGAAGAAGAGGGAGGCACAGGAAAAGAGAGGATAGGAGACTGTGATGTTGAGTCCCTTTCTCTTTCAGGTGTAAAAGAGTCTATTTCTGTATGATCTGCTGAGACAGAGGAAGGGGTAGGAGGTAAGGATGTGACAGAGCTGGCTGTCTCCACTCCAGAGTCCACAGATTCTGTGCGTATGTTCGTTCCCACGTCAGATGAACGCATAGAAGGGTCTTCATAATTATTTCCAAGCCATGCTGAGTCCGAAACCTGCGCTCCTTCGGTTACCCATGCCTCCATGAGGTTTCCAAAGCTCCTGTAGAGATTCATCTTCCCTCTGTGCCTCTGTGCTACTGAACAGCAGCGGGAGAATGAACAAGACGGCCTACGCAGTCTTAGCTCAGGTGAGGTAGAATTCAAAACATCCCGTTTGATCCGCCTCTGTTGCTTCACCACGCCTCTCCCCATCAACTGTCCTGTCACAGCGCAGAGCTACATGTCCGTACTCGCTCTCTGCTGTCAGTTAATCCTGGGAATACTGACTCATCGGCACCTTTATTGGAAATGTTTGATTTACACCTGTAAGAAACATAACAAGAACAAGCCTTAACATGGACACATATATTTATGTGTATATATTTACATATGCTGCATTCACTTGTGACATTCAGATTGAAATAATACAAAACATTTACATTTTATAGAGCTTTTTTGAGACGAACGAGGTGTTTCAAAGTGTAAACAATGGTATATGTAAACTCACAACAAGTCTCAGAACTGCCATGAGAATGTTTCCCACAATTTGATATGGTAACAAAATCACTCCTATGACCTACATGAATCAACATACCTAACCTATTCATTCATGAGTGTCAGAATATGAGAAGGGAAACACAATATGTTGAAATTCTTCAGTGGATATACAGCATTATCGTATGTGTGTGACGCGGAAACAGCAAACTCTTTTTCCTCATTTAAAATAACCCAGATTTATCTGTGAATGCAGGAATGTGTGGAGTGGACACTCCTGTCTGCAGATATGATCTACATTCCCCGGCTGAGCAGCATCTTATCAAACACGCAGGATCATTCACATTCCTGAAAAAACAAAAGAGCTATTTTGAGTCTGTGCCCACAGTCATACTGTTGTCCTGATGAAAGGTAACAATTGTTTTTTTCAAACAGGTGTTCGAATTCTTTCAGCATTTTTTCCTAAGCAGACTTACAGTATACATCCATTATCTTACTGTACATACAGCAACAACGTCTGTGATACATTCCTATGTAAGTACAATTAGCCCTATCTTCCTGTGATGTTGACCCCAATGCATCCATGTTTACAACAAAGTATACACTATAACTTATCTTACTTGAACAGCTTTAAAATTGTCCTCTATGTTGGATAAACATAGATAGTATGGGTTTATATATATTTTAAAATGTGTTTTAAACGTTACACATATGTTCATATCAATACTACAATTAAGAATACTGAGGTTGTCATCTCTTTTTTTTTGTTAAAATAAATAACACATTAGATGTTAATGCTCTCGACTTGTAAGAAATGGCGTTGAAACTTTTCAGTGTGTTCCACTGTATAATTCTCTAAACGGAATTGAACAAAAAAATTGAAAGTTAACTTTTAATTAAAAAAACATATGTAGTGTAAGGGGACAGTTACAAGGAGTCGGATGGGACCCACTTGCAAGCCTACATTGGGTTGCTCATCTATCGAAGGAGTGTGCAAAAGGAGAAGCAACAGAAAGCCTTTGGTATCTGACACTGGAAGGGGAATATTTCGCTTGTTGACCCCAAACACAGTACATATAACTGTCCTTGATAATATCAATACTTTTTTTAAATGTCAAAATTGTATTTGGAAATAATATTGGTCCTTTAACAACAGCAAAAATATCTTACTTTAACATTTTATTTAAATAAGTGAGATTTATGGTTATTTATACATTTTTCGATAGTCTCATAATAGGAATTCTGGATGTATGAAGGGGTCTGTGGGGGGGTATGTCAGGGTAATGTTGTATTTAAATGGTTATTTAAGTAGTCAACAAAGACACCTAAAGCACCAGAAACATACATTTTGGTTAACATTGGGAATATTTTAATTTTCTTGAGTCTTAAACTACTGGGGTCAAATTGACCCCCGAGGATAAAGGGTGTAAAGTAAATCTGAGGATAACAGGAGGGTTAAATAATATCTAAAATGCTTGCTTTAAACCAGGGGCGGACTGGCCATCGGGACGTTCGGGACGAATCCCGATGGGCCGGTACTGAAGTGGGCCGGTCGGACGATGAGGGCCGGCCGGTAACCGGAAGGGCTCGACATTAAATGGCCCGCTGGCCCGGAAGCACTATTTAGACACCCCGGGCCAGCATAACGTACTTTGCCCGCTCGGGCCACTAAAAATATTGCTTTAAAAAAAATGGTCCTGTGGTATTGGTATTTTGACTAGCAATTTAGTTAAATTGTTTCGTTTATCAACGCTACAACATAGCGTTTTGTGAGTCGGTTGTCGTTGTTGGGTGAAAAGCAAAGCGCGAGCTATATGGCGCTGAGCGCGAGCAGGCTCCCTTGAGCGCGCTCCTTCACTACAGACTATTGCGCCACCTAACCATTCGCCAAAATGTATTTAATACCAGCGGTAACCGGCCAAGTGCCGGGCAAAAAACAATCATCAAATAAAAGAAAGTAACCGGAGGAGTTAAAGGAGAGTGACAGGGAGCATGAGAAGAAGAGCGAGAGAAAGTTTCGGCCAGCTTGATCGATGAAGTTGGCTTCTAGTGGTGCAGTGACGCGTCCTAAAACCCTTTAATAATCTATCGATTAGATTTATGATTCGAAAATTATAAAAGTAAGGTAGACATGTGGAGATTATCCGGCTGAACAAAACGTGCTTTTATCAAACAGGTTTGTTTTCCACAGACCTTATTTCCAGCTATTTTCCAAAACCCTGTGGAGAAATCCCATTGCTTTTTGTCGAGGGAACCAGCAGCTTACTTCCTGGTTTTAGGACGCGTCACTGCACCTCTCAATATGATGCCAATATAAACAAGGTCTTCTGTCGGCTCTGTACATCAATGCCGACCTATGCTGACAAGTAAGTGAAGAGTAGACAATATAAAGGTATTGGCTTTAGGGAAATGTCCCAGTAGTTTAGGATAATGAAGGTTCTAATCTAATCTATTACATAGCCATTACATTTCTAATCCTAATGACAGGAAGGCAGAAAGCGCTTTATACAAATAATACTACTCATAATAATAGCAGACATTTTTTAACAATGACCACAATATCATTATTTTAATAATCCGCGTTCCTGTTCCCATATCCACGTAACGGACGGAGGATATCCATTAGTGGTCGAGAACTACGGTGCCACACACACCTTGGTCAAGTAAGGTCACCTCCGACAGGGGCACTCCTCACTACCAACGTCGGGAATATTATTTTATACGGTCGAACCGATTTACCTTAATGTAGAGGCACAAAAAGAGGCTTACGTTGCAGTTCGACCGTCTTGATTCGCATTTAGAATTGTATCTGTAATTCCATTTTAACGGTGACCGGGTAGTACTTACTTTGTATTGTGTAAACAACGTTATCAATTTAAATACGTGATTTGACGTAATGATAACTTAGTAGTCAAGAAGGAGTAAAGGAGAGTTAACAAGTATTAAACCAAACCATTTTACT
>NW_011365380.1:98112-149834 GCF_000735185.1 Notothenia coriiceps | reverse complement strand
CCCTCCAGAGAACAAGAATGACCACATTAAAGTTGACAAAAATGCTCATTCATGCTAGGCCTGCGAGTGATATTCTAACCTGAAGTGTGTGTTTTGTTCCGCTCACCGCTGCATGTGATCATGCAGAGCTGCGTGTCGACTCGTCAGCAGCAGCTGATCTCTCTCTCCCGTCAGATTAGACTTCACTCGCGTTTATGTCCATATCGATCAGATCCAGCTAGTTCTAGCTAATGATATGACTACCTGCGTATTAAAAGACACCTAAACAATAAGTGTCGCTATGCAACCGGGTGAGGCCACAAAGCATAGCGCAGCATTATGCCTTTGTTTACATGCCC
Source organism: Notothenia coriiceps (assembly GCF_000735185.1). Classification (NCBI taxonomy): domain Eukaryota; kingdom Metazoa; phylum Chordata; class Actinopteri; order Perciformes; family Nototheniidae; genus Notothenia; species Notothenia coriiceps. Next base: position 149,496 of record NW_011365380.1, on the reverse strand, counting down.
ACCGGAACCCCGAGGCATTACCAACAGATCAACGCACAATCAACCCAGACAGGACATCTCTTTCTCCACATTACGTGTTAGACATTTAGAATTAACTATTATTTTCTGTCACATACTCTTCTTGTCTGTCACATAAGTGGCGCAACTGAAGCGGTATTGCGCTAAAGGGAAATTATTTTGATCGAAGAGATTTAGATTTGCCGGCTAACGGGAACTCCGACGTCACCATGTTGTGTGCTTCGCGGATGCGCTCGGCTCCTCTCGACTGCTGCTCGGGTCTGCTCGGGTCTGCTCGGTCAGCTTCCGGATGAGGAAACATTCATTCGACCAACTTACAGTAGATAACATTACGAACATTTTTAACAGGGGCCATAATAGTGTAAATAATGTTTGTTTTGAAAGTTATAACTGAATGTAATGTTTTCTACTTTTTTACATCTGGGAAGGCATTTGCCTTCATCAGATGGAAAGTGTCTTGACCAACAACTTAAGTATTTCTTATAGCTATGCAGGGCATGCAAGCGAGCAAACAAGAGCAAACAAACAAGTGAAATGAAGAATAAAATTGAAATTGTAAAATATAATATTGTGGTGGTTCATCTTATAACTCAGTCTAGAGAATGCACCAGACAGCATCTACAGTAAGACCTGGAAAAATCTAAATGTTCTAGGGGGAGGCCCCCCAAACCCTTCGTGCCATTTCGTCCGCGCGCATTTTTCAGGGCAATCTCTATTGGGCTCAGGGCCATCTGTAAATTAGCTTAGATGGCCCACAGGGACATCTCCCAAAATCCTTAATGTCATGCACATATCATTCTTAACAATGAATGAACATTACCGTAAAGTAACAAACACATTTTTGAGTAGAGGGGGACTTTGGAAATGTAGTTGTCAGCGGTGAGCAGAGCAGGTTCATCTAAAGTGCAGACGGACAATGGTTTAAACATAAAATAACCTTTATTCAAGGTTGACTGGATATACAGCTGTACAGACCAGAACTCTCTCCTTATTAAACTCAAAGAAAACCAGCTGAAAAACCAGAACTTAAATTCATGCAGAAATAATCAAAGGACAAGACACAGCTTGGCAGGACAGGAAAAACACAATGGCCCCAGGGGAACAGAATCAGTAATGAAACAGGAGGCAAAACACAGAGACAGGAAGCAGACATAAGAACACCTTTCAAAATAAAACAGGAAAACAGACAGACCGTGACAATTATCCGTGTACACAATGTTTAAACTCTGTATTTACTTTATACACTCAGGTTGTAAAAAATAGTTCAAATGTACAAAGCTGCTATGAAAACGTACATTACAAAAAAAACAGTATCATTAATGTTTACCACTAGATGGCGAAGTATCTCAGCTTTGTGACTGCCAGCCCTTGCCATACCCACAAAGCAGGAGTAAAATCGGTTAAAGATTAAAGCATTGGTACGTGGAACGGAGCTGTCGCCGAAGATAAGCTCTAACAGCTCTTATCATGTGTAATTCTGTAATAACGTGGTTGAGCCAGTAATAAATCCATAATAAAAGGAAATAGACTGAGAAAAACACTTCAGTATCACAAAGTGTTGATACACTGTTGTTCATCCTTGTACGTGTATAACCGGAAATTCAATTTCTGCAGATACACGCTGCCATGCTTTCTTCATGGCTCTCTCCGGCAGCCATGTAGTGTTTGCTTTGCATGAAGTATATATTTAACTTTCTTCTTCATGCTGATTTTTACAGGTCTTCCTTGACATCGTTTTGAATGTGTAATCTTGTAAATTGAAGTTTAGTCTCAGAAAAAAAGTAAATATACATTGTGATGCACGACTATCAAAGACAGTAAAATAGTTCAGGAAAAAAACATGCACAAGAACATTAATTCCATTTGCGTTATTCAGCGTGCATTTCTGAATCACACTTTTGTTTCAATTGAATTCACTTCTATTTAGTTAACTCAGACATGTACTGTGGTGGCATTATTATTGTAATCAGTCTTTGAACCCTGTTAAGCTACTGTTTTGTCTGGTTTTCTCCTGGTTATATGATCATCTCCATTGTGTGACTGCATGAGATCACTGGGATTGGTCAAAGTACTGCGACTTTTGTCATAAATACTGGGTTGCGGTGCCCTGTACGACTTCCCTGGTAGAATAACCCTCATCCGCTGTTGTTGGTGTGTTAGCTGTTGTCTTGGCAAATATGTTGTTGCTAAATGTTATAATGAGACATAAATGTTCATTCATCAGGATTGACAGGTGTGTCTTTTAACCATACATTCCTAACAAATGTCATTCTGTTTTGCAGCTAACTGGAATCATTATTCAAGCTGCCAAACGGCTCCAGGTCAACGTGTTTGTTGAGAAAATGTCCTCCTTCAGGTAATCAGCTCAGATCTTCATCAGTCTCATGTCACGGCACCCCCTTGTTGGCTTTAATGCAGCGCCGCGGTGACAGATGTATGACTACCTAGGTCCAGGAAAGGGTTGCCATAACAGTAAAGCAATCATGCCAGCATCATCACTATGAATGGACTCTTGGACGCTCGTGGATCTACTTGACGAGAAAACAATCTTGATGTAATATGAGTCTAGACAAGGGCTGCACATTATGTGGAAAATATCCAATCACTTTGTTGAATATCAATCAGCAATAAATAGAGAGATATTAAACTGAACTACATGTTGGTGTTCTGTTAAAAATATGTATTGAACCATTGAGCAGCACTAGTCAATAATAGATGTACAACTAAATGTATACTTACTTTAAACGGAGAGCCATTGCAATATTAACAGCTGTCTGAATGTCTTTTTGACATTTATTCATTTAATTTATAGGAACGAAATGCAAAACATTTGAATAATTTCCTTTTTTTCTTTCAGTCAAACAGGAAACGTGAGGACAGTGATCCTTCCCGTGGTTTATCTCAATGAGGTACACAAACACAATAATTGAGACATTAATTACACACATGAAATGGCAGAATAAGAACAACTTTTTACTTACATCGATAACCTAACTTTTCTTTTTCTACCGTCTTGTCGGTTGTGCTGTATCTCTCTCTGCTACCATCTACACAGAGCGTTGTCATTGACGATGCGTCGGCGGCGAAGCTGAGGAAGATAATCGTGGAGCAGGGCGTGGTGGAGAACATCCCCTTCATGCTGATCGGCATTGCTATCATTATGGGAGGAATCTTCATGTTCCTGATGTGTCGGCAGAACGTCCCCGAGGTGAGCGCTTCAGATGGACATTCATGAGTTTGTTCGGTCGTTAGAGCTGCAGAAAACTATTATTTTCATTCATAATAAATCAGTTAATAATGTTTCATTTTTCATTTCAGACCAAGTGGTCATTTTGAAAACAAGCATAAATCATTTACTCTAATATTATTTGAAGTGGCAATTGCCAAAGTTGAATAGGATAAGATAAACTTTGATCCCAAATTGGGATTTTTGTTGTTGTTGCAGCAGCATGTAAAACAAAGTATTGCACATAATTAGAAAATAAAAAGAGTAATAATAAACAATTAAACAATATAAACATCTCAAAATAGAAGATAAAGCAGAAGAGTGAGAATATAAACGTTGCCCATCAATAAAAAAAAAACATATTATATATTTTTTTCTCTAGAATATGTATTTTTGTACATAATTTAAACATAAATGTAAATAAATGGACATGGTTTTCATAAATGTCTTAAGGTAACTCTTTTGTGTGTGCTTTCTCTTTCAGAGCACCACAGCTGAACGGCAGCCCCTGCTCTCGTCATAGCACCAAACCGTACGTTTAAAGAAGGAGGATTGCCATATTTGCATAATAATTCACGTGTTAAATGGAGCTGCAATTCCTACCAGTAACCCCAGAGTAATAGTTCAATTAATGACCAAAATTACATCTTTTTATCCAGCTTTTTAATCCAATGTTTTTAGGAAAACAAAGTGAAGAGGTTTGTTACAGGGATGAGGTTAATGTCTCCCTTACAAGGAAGTTGTATTGATGATCAAATCCCTTTTTTTTAATGAAATCTTAAAGATTGTCTTTTATACCTTTTTAATTATGGGCTCTGAAATGATCAAACCCCCAGGAATTGTGTGTGTGTGTGTGTGTGTGTGTGTGTGTGTGTGTGTGTGTGTGTGTGTGTGTGTGTGTGTGTGTGTTTATGAAATAGGCCTGTTTTCAGCCTGCTCTAGTGAGATTGTTGAAGCATCAGTATAGGAAGAAAGTTAGCAACGCTGTTTTAATGCAAGAGACACATCCTTCTTTTTTTTAACACCAACATTTCACTTTTCCGTATTATCTCTAAGTGAATGACAAGGTCAAGCTGTGCAAAACGACTGCTGGCATAATGTTTTATTCTTGATGTCATGAATATAAAGTCATCTCGGCTTGTACTCTTAGTCTGTTGTAACTTTAAATGGAAATCCACTTAATCCCAATATATGCAAATATCGTAATGTGTATTACTTCAACAAAAGCAGTATAAAGGGTACTTGTATGTCTTGTGCAAGGTACAATGTCTTGTCCCATGATGGTGTAAAGTACCCTGTTATATTTGATGTCTCCATGAGTTCTCCTACTGATATACCAGCTGCTACTGACACTGCAAAAGAGAAAGTTATGTATTTCTTTTTAACCACCACGAATTGTCCATAAATGATATGGTTCAATTTTGCACTTCTAAATAACATTATTGGATCAGATTATTGTTACTTTATTTAGGATCTGGGTAAAAAAATACATGTTTTTCTTTATTTTCTTTGGCAACAGCCTATTGGATTTAAATGAAATAGATTTTGTGTCCAGAACTAAGTACTGTAGAATGTCATTGTGTAATTTGCTATATGAATAACCACTATTTCACACACATAACTGACAGGCTCACTTGTTTTAATGTTGTTGTGGTCTTGGTTTCACATGTTACAGATTATTGTTTACACTACTACCCATACAAAGTAATAATCAATATGTAATCACCGTTTACATAATAGGTCAATAGGTCAAATATCTAACAAGCTGAACATTGTCTTGCCATTTGCCGCAACCTTTAATAAACCTGCTGTGCTTCAAACCCTCTCCTTGTGTTTCCTGTGAATAGTTGATATAATGTCACCCTGCAGTTAAGCAAGAATGTCCTTATGACAAACTTCAGGGATTTGTCTGACTAATTTATTAGTGACAAACGTAGAAAGTCGGATTTGAAACTGTACTTATCACATGACCTTAGTACACACACAGACAAACACACATCCAAGGAGACTTACAACCACACTCACACACCTCTCTTGATTTCAACAGATTAACCAATATGACTAATAGTTGTGCACCGTAGTATTTTGAAAAACTGACATATCACACCTGCTTTAAATGAGTAAAATAATGTTGTTAACAGTTTTTAATTGAGGTTGCATTTGATATTCAGATTTTTTTAAATACATTTTTTGTTTTCATAGATGTAGCTTTACATAATGATAATGCCTCATTATATTCTTTTTACTCCATACATTTTTCTTACATGTCAACATCCTAAATTACCTACTTTATTTTATATTATGCATTTCAGCCCGTTACCATTGCTGCTTTGAACCATATACAGTCTATGCTTTGAACACATTTTGAGGTTGAAATGTACCCTCAATTGTTAACAAATAAATTGATGTATATTGTGTTCACTCCATGTTCTTACGTGATATACTAGTGGAACTATTTCTACTTGATACTAGTGGAACTATTTCTACTTGATACTAGTGGAACTATTTATTGTCCGGGTGCAGTGAGGTTGTCGGGAAAGCCACAGATTCCTGCAGGTCACTGGCCTGGTCAAAAAAGATGCCACGCTGGCCAGAAACTCTCACTAAGATGGCTTAAAAGTAAGCAATCTCTACTATAGAGTTGTTGTGTCGTTCACATGGATTTCCTTCAGCGTCCTCCTCCCACAGTCAAAATCCTGTAGTTCCACGGGTAAAATGGGTGGATGGATACATTTTCTACAACCGAGACCCATGTTGAGGTTTCTGTTACAACTCTCTTACGTGGAATTGTCCTCAATTGCAGGGTTAAAGTGTACTTTGGCTCCCTCTCGATAAACTTTGACTCTGTCTGTCATTATAAAACGGATAAGTTTGACTGTTTAATGAGGTCTGCATCATTGGCAATGACTTCAGATCAGCTTCTAAACCTCAGCCTGAGTCATTAAAGTAGCTAAATTGGAGTATTAATCTTTGATATCTGTCAACAGCTAACTCCTCCCAAACCCTAATCAAAGCCTTTAATACACGTTGCATGACACAGCAGCACACCAGCCCCGCCGCAGAACTTCTACTCTCTTGAACCTGATCTGCGAACGACATGAGGACTGTTCAAGAAAAGATCGTCGTTCTTTCAATGTTTCTGTCTCTGATATGTGCCATCCAGGTATGTGTATGGGTTAATATCCTTCTGTTACTGTTTATTTGATCTATTTTCTGCTAATATAGAACATGTCATTCTACAGAAAAGGTGGAAGTGCTGTCACTTACTTTTGCAGACACCAAAATACATGACGTTGATCTAATACTCACATTCATTATATATGTTGAATAAATAGAGATTGTCTATGCAATGGTACTAAATAAAAAAAATAAAAAACATGGTTTTATACATAAATTGAAATTTATTTAAAATGCCAAGTTCAAGGAACTGCCTTGTCACTTTGCACTTACATGGAAGTGGAGCCTATAGTTTTAATTTAAAATATTTTTTTTTCAATAAATAAATGTAATTTATATTTACATAACATTACAAGCATTAAATATAACACGCAAATTATTATTAATAATATAAAATAAATGTTAGTCACCCAAAATGACGTCATTGGTGTTACTGCTACACAAAACGCTTTTATTTTGAAATAATGTACTGTCTCTGAAGTGCCTCCTGTAACAAGAGATCATTTGAGGCAGTGCAGTGGACAAAGACATAAGGAAAGTCAGATACTTACTTTGTTTGTTAAAGGTGTCATTTTATCTTCAAATTTTACGTGCGTCTTTCAAGTCTGTCATTAGTGTTACTCATTGCATAGCCCTAGGGGTGAACATTTGAATGGGAAAATGTATTGTATTGAAGAGTTAAACGATTTTGATATTGACTGAAGCCATATTTGGTCTGACACATTGCAGCCATTTTGTTAAAATGGTAGTGTTTTCTCCAAATTGTCACTGGTGTTACTCTTCTTCCTGGCAACACGTAACACCAGTGACATTCCTATACAAATAAGCTTTGTATAAAGTATAAAAATAATTTAAAAAATAATAATACTTTAAGCTCTACTTGTTGTGGATTCATGAAGTTAAGAGTTAGTTATTGCTATTTAACAGGTTTTAGATGTTTTTAGAAGGAATTTATTTGAGCAGATTTGTATCACCCAGATTCCACCTTTTCTGTAGAATGACATGCTTGACATGATGTCAAGGAGGGCATGACATGCTTCTGATTCGATCACCATCAATCATGCGAGTCATCACAGTTCTTAACAATCTTATATGTGTTATTGCAGGTGGAATCAGCGCCTGTGCCTAAAGACTGGAATGGTTTGATACAGCGGACCAAGCGGTCGCTCCTGTGGCGCTGGAACAGCATGAAGCCTGTGGGGGCCAGCTGCAGGGACCACTTAGAGTGTGGCACAAACTACTGCAGGTACGGCAACACTCCTCTGAAATTGTACACTTAATCAGACATTTGACCCATTTTGGAACTTACTTTCACATTACGAAGATGTGTTGCTCATTAAAAATGTTAGGGTCTATATTTCTTAATTGTTTTGTCGCTAATGTGAAATAAGATATAACATTCAATTATATTTAACAGACATGTGACCATGGTTGGAGTTTTCACAGACTTAACATGCAATCGTTTCTCTGTGCTGTATTTGTGCAGCGTGGGAAGTTTTGTCCACGTCTGTTTTGCATGGCTTGGACAAAGTCAGACAGTTATGACCCTGCAATAAAGTTGCTCCTTATCTTTACAGGAAACATATATGTTCCTTCTGAAGAGGAAACACAGATAAACACCTTCAATGTGACAAAACAAACATCTGCCTAATGGACTCAAGTGACCAGTCTCAAGATGAATCATAAATCACCTTAATGTTGTAATAATCTGGTTTAAACTGAAGACCTGCTGATGCTTCTCCTGACTGTGCATTCAGTTAAAGTTCTCTGATCTGGCACTGCAGAAAAACAAAGCTGTAAATGCAGAATTCACACAAACAAATAAAAATGGCTCCATCTAGAGCAATATTGTTTCTTACAATTGCATTATAACAATTGTAATACATTATCAGACATGCTGAAATGTTTAAATAAGAAAATATAAATATACTTGCACATTTTTGTGAGTTTATCTGTTCTTGTTATTATTATATTTGTATTTGTAAATAGTGTGAACAATGTAGACACTTAAATGTTTTTTTTACAAGAGGTTGTATGTCCACATTCTTCTTTTTTTACCAAGTTCAGAACAAATTAAAAATGTTCCTCACAATTCATTCTACTCTTTTAATGCAATGGAAGAAGATTAAAACGTTTATGTTGGTTGGTGAAAAAAAAGAAATGGCCCATCTGTGTGAAACATGACATGAATGGGTCAGAGGAAACATATGTTAAATCTGCTCTTGTTTATGAGCAGAGTGGATCTGATTATTTAAAAATATGTTTGCTCTGCATTAATGAATGTTTTAGACTCATTCCTGAAACAGGTAACATGGTTAACTTAGTGAGGCTGCCTCCTTCTTATCAAGCTGGAATTAATGCACACATGCACTGTTTTATGCTTCGATGTTTTACCTTTAATCGAGGGATTCATGTGTCATACATCTTACAACCTTCCTAGAAAATGGATGCATCAAAAGCTGAAGTCTGTTCTTTTTCACCACTGGAGGGCGATCTGAACCAGGTTTAGGGAGATGACTTTGCCACCAGCTCGTTTGTGATTTGATCTAATATGGTAAACTGATTATAAAATATTACTGATACAATGTTTAACTCTATAGTAAAGAGTTACTTATAAAAGGCCTCACTGGATAGTTCTAAATGCATTATACAATGATTTGGTTCTGAGGTGGGGGTTCATTTTTCTAGTAGGCGACTTATACTGTATTTTTCAAGCAAAAATAGTGAAAAATGGCCAATAGACTCTGATTTCCGTCTTTCTAAAAAAGAGGATTTGAAATTGACATATAGTTGACCTTTCACTAAACTATGAACCCATTAGTAATTATAACCAATAAAGTAAAGATTATTCACAAATGAAAATTATTATTGCAACCCTAATCTTATTCTTATCTTGTGATATATATGTTGGTGTTGGTGACCACTTATGCTCTTAAGATAATAAAAGGATGAACAGTTGGGAATGAGGTCTCTTATAATTGATAACATGGCCATAATATTATTTTGGTGTAATGAATTATGTGTGTTACTCAATCATCCCTAATGAATCATTAAGGAAATGTGCAATTTGAAAGTCATAATGATGTCTCTATTTTTATTATTATTTAACTGAACTCTGCCTGCCAAATGTTTTGATACCTTGATTGGCAGGCACTTCTCCCTCCTCATTGGTTGAAGCCTGCGTGACGTAATACCCCCGGTATGCTGAGCTGTGTCTGGAGCAGCGCGTGGGGTCCGCTCTATCTGTACGGACCCCGGTGTCGAACCGGGTTTAAATTACTCTATGATACACTTATTTATTCTCTGTAACCAACCTAAAGATTTAAATGGCGGTTGTCAGTTAATATAGATGAGAGTATGAGCTTTCCAATGCATCTTTGATGGGATAACTGCGTCGAGTAGGCTACTAGCGTGTTTTTTTTTTAAAGACTTGTTTGGTTGCATGTTTTTGCATCAAACCCTGTATTTATTTCACCTGGAAGGAGATGGAGGACATCGCCTTTGACTGACGACTGTTATCAAGTAGGTGATCATATTCAAGCATTTCAGGATACAAGTTGGAAATGGCCCAAATGCACAAGTGCTAGTGTTTCTTTTAGCTTTATTTACTTTTCCTTGATGTCAATTATCCAACTGATTCTGCAATATTGTTTTACTTAATTTGTGGTAAAGTCTGTATATTTGATAGTGTTTGTGGAAGACAGAAATAGATGCTACTTCTGTTATGGGTGGTTATTTTATTATGTGTGCATCTCTTCTTGTGTCTGACATGTTGTCCTACTTCAGCCACTTTGAATATTTCATTTTAACCACACACACACACACACACACACAAACACACACACACACACACACACACACACACACACACACACACACACACACACACACACACACACACACACACACACACACACACACACACACATATAGTCCATCTGTGACCTTCCTCTTCTGTCTGTGTGTCATTACTCTAGATGTAGGTTTAAACATCAAATATGATCATGTTATGTTGAGTTCTTACTGAGCTTTTCCTATCATGAATACTACTTGATACTACACGAATAAATGTAATTAGGTCTTATTATAAGAGAGCAGCATCTAAATCTTATTATTTCTTCAAGCAGAGAAACAACCACAGTGGACCTGAGACTCTTTGCTTCAGCAGAACCACACAGTCCCATCTTTCATGTGAGCGGGCTGACATGACCTGACAGACGTTTCTCATGATCCAGCTCAGTTAATCACAACCATCTCAGCTTGCGCCAGTGCCCAGGGGGAAGAGCTGCAAGCGGGGGGACCTCCAGCCGTGATAATAATAGGCAAGAGTCACATCCGCTTTGCAGTGATAATGTTAGTCCTCTGCTGACAACTAGGCGGTCACACTGGCCTACTTTCATGTGGTCTCGCGCTACTGGACAGTTGAAAATCAGCAAGGACAGGAACAATACAGATTCAATGCAAAAAGTCCTTTAAAAACAATATATTCCCACATATTGCATCAGCGGAGACACTAATCTTATTTCTGAGATAGCATTAAGGATTTAAAAATGATTATATCAAAAAGAGAGCAGCAGGACTTGCTCCACAGAAATGTGTGTATATTGTATTTCTGGATTAGTTAATAAAATAAGACAGTTTTGTCCAAACAACTAGATACTGAGAGTATTTGGGGATTTAGTGTCTTGCTTAAGGCTCCTACCTGCACTTCCTCCTGAGCTTTGTGAAGTTACACAACCAAAGGCAAACATTAGTCTGCTGTTGTTATTTAATAGCTTTCTAGACACATTTACATTTAAATTAATATTATTTCATTTGATTTCTTTTACATATCTTTTATGTATTTGTGTTGTTTATATTAGGGCTTTATAGAAAGGTTCACCAAGTCCATAAGCAACTCTTTATATTGTTAATGTTGAGATTGTTATTTTGCCTCTGAGCAGATTTCAATGTGATTTTTTTCTGTTGCCATGGTAAGGCTGTTGTTTATTGTTGTCATGTGATGTTAAAGAGGATTACCTCTTCATGGTCATCTGTAACAGATGTTGTTTGTTTACCCACGTTGTGCCCCCCCTGCACAACAACGTGACGTCTATGAACCGATGCCTTGTGATGTGGGACATGAAGCCCAAAACAATGTCTGAAGACAGACGATCTGACATCTAAAATAATGAATTTCTTAACACAAGTCTTGTTAAAATCTTCAACATATAACATTACAGAGGGCAAAAACACAGTAAATGGTGTATCCTAGCAACATTCATTATCACTTTTTTGACAATCCCCAGTGTTTAAATATTTGATGTGCTTTTACATTATTATTTTTAGCGGTCCTCATAGATGTTTAATGAAGGGATGGTAATCATTCTTTTTCTGCCTGTGTTTTGAAGTCAGCACAAATGTGTATAAAACATGTTAAATTAACTACACTGATGTAAAATTGTATTTACTGTTAGCAGGGCCAGCGTAGCATCACTGCAGTGCAGATGCCCTAGTTACAGAGCAGCTGAGTAACTGAGAGGGACTGTGGTTGGCCCAGGCAGCGAGAGGAGGGGTCTGTTAATGGTTGACTGAATTATGGAGGGGAGGCTGTGCTGAGGGCCAGAAGCAGACAACACAGTAGGACTCTGGCTGCAGGACCAGTGATGTGAAGTGAGGGAGCAGACTCAGACACCAGCAGCCTGCACTTGTGCTTTATGGTTTCATCTTTTTTCTACTCTGTTGGGATGTTTTACCGTAAATTTAAAGATGCACTTAACTTGTGTCCCCGAAGCTTTAAGCCCGACAAAGCATTACAGCTAGGAGGGCCATTGAGTTCAAACACCAAGAAGCAGATCCAGAGGGAGATCAACATAAACAATTCATATGCATATACCAACAACAAACTAGACTAAATGTATCCTGATTATAGTTACATGCAAAATTCAACATGTAGCAATGTTCCAACTGTGTAAAAAACAAACATTTTCTTTTAAATATAAACGCTTTATAAAGGTACCTCTGACCTTGGATCTTGGACAGAGTTTTGGTCTAAACTTGAGTCTAACTGCTAAGAATTTTGTCTGCATTATCACTTAAAGAGCCCAATTATTACGCAGTAGCAGTGATAGTAATTATCTATATGTATTTTGTATATCCACATAGTCTTTTACCGTATGCATCTCCCTCCAAAGCTGAAAATATGCTGTTGATTTCTGATAAAACATTTAAATCAGTATTGTATTAATAGCTGATTTTATTCAATTTTTTTCTTTAAGGATTCCAATTTTGGAAGATGGAGATCGTTTCCATGATCCAGCCTGATCCAGCAATATGATTGGAGCATCCAGTCACTCAGGTGACACCCTGATCGCGTGCCACTTCCCTGCGGTCCAGCTCCCCACCTGGCAGCTTCCTGTCCAGGCCCTGTGCAGCTCGGCCAAGAGGTCCGGCCGGCTGTGCCCAGTGGGTCTGACCCGAGCAGTGTCCCTCCCAGAGCGAGACTCTCTGAACCGAGAACATGCGTTCACCGGGGGCCGAAGACCTTTCTCCAGCAGCCATGGCAGTTTCATCGAGGACCGAGCGGAGGAGGAGGGGGTCAGCGACAGCAGCGGGAGGGACGACTCCAACTCGTCACCGGAGGAGGCCAGTTCCCAACTGAAGAAGGAAAACTCTGGAGCTAGAGACACTCTACGCTCACACAATTCATTCCTCCCAAACAGAACGCTGGATGAGGATGAGGAAGAGGAAGATAGTGAAGGTGATAATCTACACAGATATCACGAGGACTCGTCTTTTGTATTGCATGGGAATTCCAACTGGCCTCTAAGTAATGGTGCTATATCTCACGGGGGAATGGGCGGTGCATGGGGCAATGAAGGAACCATGTTGGGGGCTGAGAGGGACCATGAGTGGATCTCTAACCAGCTCCACCAGCAGGACTCACTGCAGACCCAATGCCAGTGCTTCCATGTGAGCAGATCTGGCGTCAGGGCTCATAAAGAGAAGGATTCAGACAGACGGAAGGATAACATGTCCTGCTGCATCCACCGCCAACACAAATGTTCTCCAGAGCTTTTCTCCAACACTCACACAGAGAATGTCAGTGACTCTTCCTGTAACAGTTCTGATGGCGTCCTGGTTAATTTCTGCACTATCTATAACAGGAGCAACAACCCTGCCACACCGCATGACCTCAGCAGTCCTGCAGCTCACCCCTATCAGTCCTCTGAGGGGTCTGTGTTCCTCAACCTCCAACCTGTTCCTGAGACTCCAGCAGAGGGTCTCCAACATGATAACATGGCAGATAACTCTCCCCCTAAAGAGGAAGCTGACACAATGCCCTCTGCTTCCTGCTGGTCTCCTCAAGGTCTCGACTCTAACTGCAATCTCTACTCCCTGGAGCCGCCCCCCCCGGGTCTCTCCTCGCTCGAGGTGTCAGACCTGGCTGCCTGCCTGCAAAGCCAAGCCACATTGGCCATGGAGACCAACCAGAAGTACTACAAGCTTGTGTCATGTGACCTCTCCTCCCAGTCTCCCAGTCCTGCCTGGTCCAGTCTCACCAGCTGTCCCGAGGGTCAGAGCAGAAGTAGCCCCTTCCCTCCCTCTGAGCACTTTTCTGTTGACCATAAGAAAGAAGCACAACACAAAGAAGTCATGAAGGTAATGTTGTAATAAAACAGCTCTTCTCCTAGATATTTTCTATAAACATCTTCTGTGAAACTACATTATGATTTGTTTGTGTAAACCTAAGCAGTTCTTTATATTTTTCATCATCAGGAAGAAGACGATCACCGAAAGGATAAGAGGCTCTCCTCCGCACATGCTGACTGCTCTGAGTTTCAGACCCATGATGACCAAGTTGCCACGACCTCTTCTGAGAGATCCCTCTACAGAAAGAAGCAATCATACAGCTTCCAAAACCCTCTCTACCAATCACCCTATTCACTGTGCCCCATCCAGTGTAGCCCACATAGCAGTCAATGCCAAGGCACAAGCACCGCGTCCACGCAGCCATCTGTGATTCTGCACCAGGAGCACTGTGAAACTGATGCTACTGAGAAGGGTAAGGCGATAAAAAGAGTGTTTTTATGTCTTTATTGCTTAAATTGTATTTCTTTCAGTATTAAGGGAATCTAACATCTGTTCCAAATATTTGTCTTATCCTCTATCTCCATCCAAGGGGCATGTTCATTGGAAAATGCAGTGGTGCGCTACAGTAAGGCCCAGAGACCGACCTCACTGCCCATCCAGCCCTTTGTTCTGGTCCCCGCAGGCAAACCCCAGACGCAGCACTTGAGCTGTCTTCTGGAGCAGTACATAAACCAGAAGAGCAGCAAGAGCTCTCAACCAGGCCTCAAGTTCAAGGGCAAAAGCAGCCAAGGTTGTTCTAATCTGCAGGCATCACCAATGGGCAACCACTGCCCCATCTTCCTGGAGGCTCCCTCGAGCTCCGACACCTGCTCCACCTGCACGCCGAGCCCAGAGTGCTTCAGTCGAGCATGGAGCCAGTCCCGCGGAGGCCAAGGATGCCCAAGTCCATTTACATTAAGAAGCAGCCAGGATCCAACCTACAGCCCACCGTCGAGACTGGTTCAAGATAACACAAGCCCACCTCAGAGTACCACTTCTTCAAATTTGATTGCAGCCCCACTTAAGTCCCACCTTGTTAAAAGTCCCGCCTACCAGGACCTTATTAACCTCACCCCTGAGCAGGGCCAGACCAAGACAGAGCCCAGGAGTCCCTATGAGACCCAGACCCCCTCAACATTTTCTCATACACCACCCACTTTACTCCTGACCACTGACACCCATCACCCACACCTGCAGGCCTCCCTGTCTCCTCCCACAGCCGTACAACCTGAACAGGAGCTCCCTCAGTGCCGCGCTGCACCTGCAACTGACTTTGGCTTTTTTGATAATAGTTTTACAGCTGCCTTCTCCTCTGTAGCTCCTCTTTCCTATTTGAGTTATCTGTTTTCCATGGCTGCTTCTGGGCTGCAAATCCAGCACTCTGCTGGGCTCAGTGGGAAGCAGAGTCAGAATCAACACAGTGAGACTCTGATCCTGAGTGACAGGCCGCCCACAGAGTTCTGCCTCTCACCCGATACATCTTATGAGTCCATGTCTATCAGCCATCTTCAGAGGAGAGGTGAGGACACTGAATGAATGATATATTATTTGGTGTAAAACATGTTAATTACATGGAAAAACATTGAAATCATAATGGAGTAAAAACAAAGTCACCCAGTAACGGCAATGACTGGATTCCTTCTTGATTGGATTGTCTAGCCAGTGATGAGCTGTTGAGAACAGTAAAAAAAACAAGTCACTGTGCTGCAGCAGTGCCTTCAATACCCTGAAGGGGCTTCCTCTCAAACATGACCTATTTTTAACTCTCCCTGCACGGGATTGGCTAAGCTTGCTGCTCTGTAGCCTATGTGTGTGTGACTGCACGCTTCAAGAGAAGACAAGAGGAGAGAATGATGCAGTAGAAACAGTGCTAATTATTTATAGACACACATATTCA
Source organism: Notothenia coriiceps (assembly GCF_000735185.1). Lineage (NCBI taxonomy): Eukaryota > Metazoa > Chordata > Actinopteri > Perciformes > Nototheniidae > Notothenia > Notothenia coriiceps. The sequence continues at coordinate 133,567 of NW_011365380.1, read as the reverse complement.
TTTAGTGTTTCCATTTGGCCCACACGAGCACATTTGATTCTATAAATGTGAGCCTTCTGTGATGGATAACCAAGGATGGAGACGCTGTGGTGAACCATCAGTGTGGTGCAGCACTGCAGGCAGCATCAACATGCATAAAGAATTTACCATGACATTTGCAGAGGCTAGCCAGTATGAGATGAGGAAAGCCAGGCAAGGGAAAGCAAGTCAATGAGGAACGCTGCTAAAATGGACTCTTTTATCTTTGGCTCACTTTCACATTTGCATTCCCGCAATATGATAATGATGTTTCTATGCAGTGACCCAGTTAGGGAGGTGGAAATCTTATGGAGCGTGTTCATGATTGAGTCTTATTTTCTTTAAACGAGTACAACATATGACATAATTTCAACCTGTTTCCAATACAAATCACCATGCTTAAATAATTTTCTAAAAGTGACCAGACAATCTAAATTACAGCTATAGAATCACAAATAAAGAATCCAATTGATTTGTACTGTTAACAGGTTGGTTGAAATGTTTATATTTATATATTTATTTAAACAAGGACCATGCATACAAATAAATTAATCTCAGAAAAGATCCCAGATTTTAGCTAATCGTTCATTTCCATCCAGTCCTTAAGCAGCTACATAACAATTAACAAACACTACACCACACTGGATGTTTTCACATACAAATGATACACGGAAATTACATAATATAGCATTTACAATGTAACACATATTGTATATTGTAATACATCAATCTCCAATGTCTCTCCTTGTCCAATGTCCCCAGGTTTGCTGAGGTCTGTGAGCAGGGCCGTGGATTTAATCATGGCACATTTTGGCAGCAGCAGAGACCCTGAAGAAAAGGTCTGAATTTGGCAGAGCTAAGCAACTATGTTTCACAATGGAAAAGCGCCAAACTGATATTACTTACACTGCAGGACAGGAGTCAAATAACTTGTGTCAGCAGGAAATATATTGTATTATATTTCTTTCCTTCTGCTGCAGATGCGACTGGGTAACAGCTCATGCAGTCCCACAATCGGCAGCCTGGTCCTGGAACATTTGTGTCCGGCGATCCAGAATATTTTAGAGGACGGGCTTAGGGATCACAAGCTGGATGTCATCGTTGGGCAGCGTCGCAATCACTCCTGGGGTGTTGTGGAGGTCTCTACTAGGATAGGTAAATGCATAAGAGTGAAGATGATTCAAAGGAAGTGCCCTGAATATAGTGGCATACCGATGGAGCAGCTTGTTTGTAGTAAACTGTTTGTTGATGAAGTATTTTTGGTCTGAAACAGGTCCATCCACCAAGGTCCTTCACAGCCTGGTCTCCAAAATCAGACAATTTCCCCAACTCTCCAGCCAATGCATGAGACTGAGAGCCTTCATCATGGGCCTGCTTAAGTAAGACAATCTTTAATCACACTTTCAAAGGTATAATGAATGTATACATAAGCTATAATCCTGGCTGTGTTGTTTTCTTTGTTTTCTCTTTCAGCTTGAGAGCTTTAGAATTCTGGCTCAGTCACCTTCAGAGTCAAACAGGTGAGTGCCAATACATATCCTGGCAAATGGTCCACCCTCAGACCTCTCAACAACTATTGAAAGGACTGTCATGAAATATGATTCAAGTTCCCCGCTGAATTTATTCACCATGTTGGCATGCTATCAATAGCATTTAGCCCCGTTTTAGATCACTAATGCATTTGTTTCTATCTTTGTTTACACCTGTTACTTCTCCACAGATTTAGTGACGACATACTACCATTCATGGGGTTTCCTGTCCATGTCCCTGGGTCAGTGTCAGCCCTTGTTTCAGGAGCTGCTGCTTCTGCTGCAGCCGCTCACTGTGATGCCCTTTGACCTCAACTTGCTCCTGGAGCCTCGAATGTTACGTAACAGACAGTTGTGTTCGGAGGAGCATGGTGTTTCTCCTCCTCAGCCATGCTCAGCCCTCCTAGTGACCAGCTGGCCACTACTGCAAGCCGACAAAAAGGCCTACAGCAGCCACAGTCAGCAAAACAACATTTCACAGCAGACAGGCCTTCATTGCCACGACTCTCCTAGGTCTCAGAATTGCATCAAGCAGGACTGTGAAGGGAATTGGGCCAACAGGAGTCCATTAGCTCCTATTCAAGAGTGGTGGTCGAATAAGCCTGACCTTGTGGATGGTGTGGTTGAAGGGGAGGACTGTAGACAGAATTGTGCCGAAAATTGGTCTCAAATTAGTATGGACAGCAGGCATGAAGACAGGATGGGAGAGAAGGAAAATGAGACCCCAATTGCGACCACATTTGTCCAGGCTGAGAGTCCATATCAGGGTGGGCTGCGCTGGGCCAAACTGTTTGGAGCCGCTGATACTTCCACCAGGACAGAGACAGTTTCCCAGAGTCACAGTGGAGCACAAACCAGAAGGTAAGAACCAGCCGTGATAACTGGTAAAGATGTTGTTGTGTGATTTTCTTACTACTTTAATATATATCATTGCTTTCACAGGTCCAGGCGACCATCGCACTGGCTGCATTTTGACAGATCCCATCTTGGACTGTTGGCTCAATCCATCAGGTCAATGACGCTGGGAGGAGCAAGCTCAGACTAACTGAAAACTAAATCCTCTGTGGATGAAGGACAGAGTTGGGCTTATTTACTGTAATAGCCTGCATGATAATAGTTTGCTCAACGTAACCGAAAGCACATAAATTAAATGAATCACAGCTTTAGCAATGGCCCTTATTCATCAGGCTGAGCATTGCAGCATAAGTCAGGTTGCAACATTGAACCCTAAACTATCCAGTTAAAAGTCATTCATTTTAAGCTGGTGTAGCACCACTAACTGTAGCATCATTTCCACAGAAGATCCAGAGATCTCTACCGGGAAGTAGCTTGATGATTAAGGGTCATTCCTCCATTTGCAATTTCAACCTCAAAAACTGATCCTTTATATTCCCTAGAGTCAATTATAAATCATGAAATGTGCATTTTGACCTTTTGGACATTGTTGTGGTGCAAAATTATCTGTTTAGAAGAAGAAGAAGATGAACGTTTATTAATCCCCCTAGGGGGAAATTCAGTGTTTACATATCTGTCATTCTCTACATAGCTGTACATTTTATCTTTAGGTGGGAAAAAAGCCAGAAAATACACTCGTAACTGTGCCAAATATGCTTCACACCAGCCTCTTGGATAGTCAGTGGTTTTTGGTTTCCTGTAGCCTGTTTGAGCAAATCCCCAGCATGGATTTTCTGCATGAGTTAAAAAAAGAAACGGTACAATAGGTGCTTCGGTACTTCCTATATCTCTTCCTATAACTCCCCCTTGATGTTTTTATTGGTGAAGAGCTAGGTTTTGTACATTTTCTGGAACTGAAAGTGTGGAAATAGTTTGCAGTAGGATGTCTTCCAGTGAATTTTGTTAAGTTGCACAATATAAGCCATCTGGTGGCTGTTTCAGGTACTTTAATGTGTGTCAGCTACATTTTGACAGACTAGTGGTTAGTTAATAAGGAGGAAAGAACAGAACGTGTGTTTTATATACAGAACATTCATGTATTTATGTGCAATCTGTGAAATAATTTGACCCAGCATCATTGTCTCAACCTCTGAATGTTTCCTCTAATGCCAGTGACAATCAAAGTCTGTCAATAAAGACTTCTTTGTATGCCAACAGTAAACATTACAAATGTTTATTCATGCGTTTCCTGTCATGAGGATTTCCTAAATAGTTCTTAAACTTGACTCATGTCAGAACTTCATCTTGCCAGTAATTTGGACAGTTTTATGATTTTGCCTGACATGACGGATCCTCTTGATGCTGCTCTTTTCCAGTGCATTCTGGGAAAGTTGGCCAAAGGTTTGTTCATACGTGAACTGGTACCCTGTGGGATGGCACAGAGGGAGAAATGCTTAAACTTGATGCTAAAAGGTTAAATCTCTTCAATACTATTTATAAAATAGCTGATAAAAGGCAAATGTGTTTCTAGCACTGACACTGACATGGGATGTGTCCTGTGAAGGACGGCACCACACCCCTGTTTGATGGATAGATGGTAGCAATGGGAATTATTGTACTTTCCCTCCTTCCCGGGATGCTTAGGGACGTGGGATCAGTCTGCTGCTGTTTCCCAAACTGGATCAGTGCCTGTTTGGGGAAGCCTTTGCCAATTAGGAAGCGAGATGTTGGCACATGGCCTGTAAAACCTGTTTAAAATACATCACAGTGAGCTTCTAGAGTACTTTAGGAAAATATAAACATCCTAATTTTCCCTGTAAGTGGAGACCAAAATAAAAATTATAATTTGATCCTTTTACGTATTTGATGGATGTGTAAATTGGCAATTGTTCTCTATAACAACTTTTTCATATCAACTAGTGGCCTAATGCATTTAGAAGGAAACAACTGGTTAAGTTCTCTGATGTACCTGTTTTAAAGTACTTTTGTGGGTTATCATCATCCATGAAGTGTGGTTTTCCTGTGGGGGTGAAGGACTTTAAGGGCCTGTAGGGGATTTCTTTGTTGGAGATTTCTCTCAAGTGGGGTCTTGGTTTCTGAGCCAAATGATAACAGAGAACAGTTAAAAACACAAATGACTCAGAAATCAAACCAGCTAAAATGCTATATTCAAGTAAATGTAATACCAATGAACAAAAGTTTAATGTAAACCTATTGAAAAATAAATGAAGACAGTAACTTTGTGCTAGTTAACAGAAAACATTAATAAGACAGTGGATTATAGTGTACTGCTGTGTTCTGTTTATTCATGTGAATCTCAGATGAATTGTTGAATCTGTGTCAGGCCCTTCTGGAGAGCTGACCAGTTCTGCTTCGGTCTGTTTCAGGGTGGATTATATTACAGTGATCTGACACTAGAGTTCCACTATGGATAATTAAACAAGAGTGAACCTATTCAGAGGTGCAATGTCAACATGTATGTGTGCATGGGGGTGGGTTTAAAAGAGAGAGAGTTACTTCAACCTGTGTGTGGGTGTAGTTGACAACAGCTGGCAGCTCTGTCGATTCTCGTTGGATCTTGGCACAACCATCCTGGTGAAACTCTGACAGCGCCTTACGGCATGTTTCTGAGTAGGTGCAGGCAAAGTAGTTCTGGCTTTTTGGAATGAAGCCTAAAACAGCAACAAAGGACATACAGTATCAGTTTCACCTGAAGTTCTGACAAGCAATAAAAATAGTTTTGGATTTCATTCAATGTGTTTTTTCTTTGTCTGCCTTCACTACAATACCACAGCAGTGAATATATGTAAGTATAACATTTAAAAAAAAGTTAACACCAACCTTTTTCTGGAAAAAGTGTCCCTGGAACTGCTTAAAGAGCTTTAAAGGAAAGTATTACATTGGTACTACTCATATCAAATAAAAATAGTGCTGTGGATAATGCAAATCGACTGCACCATTGTTTTTAGAAAGATACGAAGGAATTTGGTTGAACTGATCCTGTAAAATGCATTGCAAAAATGCATGTTTACATAATAAAATAAAAGGACTTTAACTTACATTTCTGCTATGGCTGTTTGGTGAATGTTATCTCGTGTTTTAAACCTGGTCCACTTAATAATAATAATAATAATAATAATAATAGATTTTATTTATTAGCGCTTTTACAGGTGCTCATAGACGCTTTACAGATAATAGTGAAGAGAAAAGAAAAGAGAAGAAAGGAACAACAAATAAATATATAGTTAAAGTTAAAGTCAAATAATACAAAAACAATCACACATTAAAAGCCAGATTGAAGAGGTGAGTTTTTTGAAGGTGGTGAGGTCGGTGCAGTCTCTGATGGGTTGTGGGAGTGAGTTCCAGAAGGGAGGGGGCAGCAACGGAGAAGTAAGGAATTTCAGTACAGCCATATTTTGTAATTATATTTCCTCCAAAGTAAATTCGTTCCCCCACACTCATGTCAGGTTATTCAAGATTTTTACCGATGGTTGAAATCTCCACCACGATGGAAAGTTTAGTGTGGAGTGTGTTTTATTAGCAATCTGCAATAAGAGTGTAGTATTCAGCATCTCCCGAATCTTACATTACATGTTACTTACATACATCTCAGTTACTGTGGACAATCCCCCACAGGTCGTGAGCAGTTTGGGGTGAAGTGTCTCAGGGACACAACGGACATGGCTGACTGCAGTGGGACTCGACTTGCTATCCCTCCATATCCTCCAATCTCTAAATAAGACAGTTACATTCTCGTCATGGACGAAAGACGCGATAGCAAGAAAACCCCGGTCCTAAAAACCCTCCATGTACCTGATAAAAACCCTCCAACACCACACCAACACACACGGGACCTAACCCGAGACACATACAGACCAAGATTAAGATAAATGGATTTGACAGAAACATAAATGAGGTAAAGCAAGTTCTCGCTCTCTATTAATCCCAAAGCAAGCTATAATACAACTCCCTGCACCTTACCCATACATCAGGAACTTTTGCAGTTTCTTTGAAAGAGCATCAAAGTAGCGGTCGAACTTGAAGCTCCTGGAGAACCTGGTATCATACAGGATGGACGGCAGAGGAGAACAGTGGGACAGCGCGCCCAATAGATGTCAAAAACAAAGCCGGCAGAGACTGGACATCACGCAGCCATGAGACCGCACCACAGTGGAAAACAAAGAGGCACATTGTGTGTTTTGATTGGCCGGGCCTTCACCATATTGGTCTTCCATGAGAACACAAGAGCAAGCGTGAGGACAGGTGGTAACCTCAAAGCGCCACAGGGCAACAGCTTGCCTGCTCGCTTTTTACAACAGGCTGTGTTACCAGAGCTGCTGGTGACGACACATCTGAGTTTATACACACAACACACACACAGCCCCANCAATGGGGTATGTAATTTATTTCAGAAAACACTTTTTGTTATATTCCATGGAATGCTCTTAACATCCCGATAGCAATGAATATATTAAATGCTTTGACATTGTCAAAGCATTTAATATATTCATTGCTATCGGGATGTTAAGAGCATTCCATGGAATATAACAAAAAGTGTTTTCTGAAATAAATTACATACCCCATTGAATTATGTCAGCTGTCTTCCTCTCCCGTGTTGTTCCTCGATACGTAAAGGCTGCAGCACCGTTGACAACTTCTCTCTACACATCAAAACATACCGGTAAACCAGCATCGTTTGCTGTGAAAGCATATAACTCTGTCCACACAGTATTAATTCCTGTGTTCCTCCGGTACTTTTCTTTGATTTATCCATAGTTCGCTCATCAAGCCGGGGGTCAGGTTATTCACCCGCAGGAAAAGGCACTCGCGCGGGACCGTAGCAGGATGTGACGCATATTTTAGTTGACCTAATTAAAATCGTTTTGTTTTTTATTTATGTGTCACAGTATCACCTCAAAATACAAGATACGAAACATTTTCAACCATGCAACAAAATATAAATAGTCCTACAAATACTTTTATTTTATTTCCTTCTTATTTTTGTCTAAGCTCAAGGAAGCCAGAGCAGAGGGCTTAAAGGGCTGCATGCGGCCCGTGGGCCGCGGGTTGCCAACCCCTGGCATAGGTCAACGGCCTTGGGTATTGCTGCCATTTCTCTTAAGGAGGAGCAGCTTGGGCGCATTGTTGTTGCCAGTCTATGACAGAGCACAAGCCGCCATGAGGTAGCTTACTGTTCAGGGACGAAAGTTCCCTGGCGCACATTCTTTTCTACGGACGAGAGCTCTAGTTAGATTCAGGGTCCATAATGTGTAGACTCACTGATAAAGAATGTTGATTATTACACTCCGAACTAGTTAAAACCTCGAGCTGTAGAAGCGTTCTTCAGAATTGGTTTGGCAACCGCTGTGTCAACTGGTGACACACCACCTGTCTTGTCAACTCTCCGGCCGTAACTCCAAATAAACCACCAGTGTTTGCCATCAAAGCTCCAGCTCTCCTCGTGTCTCTCTAAGTCCTGACTCTCCATTGCTTCAGAAGTTTCCCTTACACTTATTTCTCAACAGTAGTATGTAATGAGGTCAAGTAAGAATAGGACGTTTTGGTGTTTATGCTAGGCTAGGCTAACAGTTTCCTGGCTGTAACTTAGTATTTACAGTAACTGAGTGAAAAGTTAGTGGCTTCAAAAAAAGGAAATAAGTATAACTCTCTGACAGACACAAAGGAAGGTTGCAAATTAATCAGAGGAGATTAACAATGGTGTGGCTTTTTGAAATGAATAGCTCTGATTAAAGACACTTGTCAAATGTGATAAGACAATGTCAGGAGAAATCTCTTAATGTAATCAAACAGGGTGAGACGAGCCTTGATCATATGCCCGTCTTGTACTGATATAATGATGAGACCCAACTCTCATCCATTTAAACTGCATGTAATCAATGATTGTCACTTATTAGGTCTCATTCATTCACTGTCATTGTTAGTTTCTCAAGGTGAGTTGAGACAATTACCTTTCACCTTTCCACGTATCCACTCTGGCAAAGTCCTTGTAGTTCTGCTGGCCAGTGAAGAAGACATACTCCCCATCGTTGGAAGCATTGGTCTGTAGGAAAAAAAGGAAAATGTTCAACAAACAGCTCAAACAAATAGCAACTCTTGATTTTCTGCAATTTTAATACAATTTCTTTGCAATTATCTCATATACCATTTTAATGATCAACAAACTCAAGTCTGGACAAAGTGTACAATATCATATTTATATTAGTTGTTATTGCTATTTTCTCTTCCTGCTTGTAAAGCGTCGTTGAGCACCAGGAAAAGCACTATATAAATACATGCATTATCATTATACTTGACCTTATAGAAGAGTCCAAAAACATCGTCCAGGTTGGGTTTGAAAAGTTTGAGGGCTTTGAGCAGGGGGTCTTCATATCCCCACAGCAGCTCCCCCACTGTGCGTGTGGTGAAAAGGCCTTCGTTTTCAGACTTCATGTAGGAGGAGATCAAGTTTGCAAGGACCAAATTATCTTTGAATTGCTCCATCACCGACTACCGGGGGGAAAAAGAAAGACAAACTGCGTTGTAAAGCGATGAATGACAGAAGTTCTTTGAAGACAACCACGTAATGGGATGAATCATTTACTTGAATCACATTTTTTATAATCTTTATGAGAGTTCACTTCCCAGTAGCACAACAGCACATATTATCAATCCTATACCTACAAAGCATCATGTACTGTTATATCTTTGTAACAATAAAAGGAAAGCACATCTACTGTAATGAAGATAAATGGCAACATCGTCTCATACATTTTGGGGGAGGGGAGAGAGAACCTTTTTGTATGTAATTAAAAAGATAAATTGATGTAACCTGTGAGTCTGTTGTTACACCATTTGAGTGATGTCATTCTTAATTGTTTACAAGATAATGTTAAGAAGATGTGTTATCCATGGATCTTTAATACTTTACCTTTAAGGTATGAGGACATTATAAGAACTCATTATAAAAAATTAAAATAATATTGTGGTTGATACACAATACAACATTAATAAAACAGTATAATATTAAACAACACAAGCAGTAAATGGATCTGCAATGCTCACAATTGCAGGGATGTTGACCGTCCTGATGAGATCACTCTCTGGACCCCGGGACATGTCTCTCTGAAATATGTAGGTCTTTGTGTTGACAGATGATACTTTGGTGCCATTTTCCTGGAAGTCCACTTGCTCCATCGGCCGGTACTCTCTGTGTAGGAAATGACAGCAGCTGGGTTATAACTGGGTTTATGGTAGAAAGATGTTAACTCTTAGTTCCTTGTTGCAGCCAAATATTTAAAGACAAACAATGTTAATACAACAATACACTAGGTTGGCCTATTATCTTATTACAGTATCTGCACCTCATACTACAGAGAAGAGGCTATTGTTAAATAATTATAGAATTCTGTACTGAAACTATTAGTTCTGGTTTAAATATTGCATAAAGAAGGAAGAGGTTTCCATTGAAGTCAAAATAAGGTTAAATCATCTTTACAGTCAATACTGACTCCTGACTATTCAGAACGAGTTGTAATGACCACGAGTAAAAGGGATGTTTTCCAACCAAGATGCACTATAGTCATGCTTTTTATGTTAACTCTAATTGAACATGATGATCTTGAGGCAAGGATACCAATTACAACATCATAAGCAATGTCTTTGATTAATTATTGAATATAATAGATTAATTTGTTGATTTATAGTCTTACATTTTGTACTAAAGTGAAAAATGACGATGCATGTTATGATTTCATGTTTGCAACTGCCCTGCTTATCTATTTTCCAGCTTCTTCCTTTTGTGTTTTACCTAATCTAATAACCACCTCTTTAACACCTTTCTGCATTGATGATATCGTCAGTTTTCGTTTGATTTGACAGAATCAACAATTGTGCTTCTTAATGGCTTTGTGGCTTTCTTTTACTGTGACATCTGCACTTCTGGTTTATGAAATAGACGACCAGAGTAATTAGAGTATTTTTCCTTTTCCTCACCTGTATGTATATGGTCCGATCTCCAGCACAGCAGGCCGATCTCCATCCACCACCTCCAGGGGGTTTGTCAGATTGAAGAAGTAAAACTGCATGTAAACAGGGGCTGGTGGATTCTCCCAGACCTCAAACGCCTCCGTGCCATTCTTCAAAACGACTTCCTATGGGGAACAAAGAGCATTGGGTTATATGTACTGCACAGTTGAGAAAAATGTGCAACTTCAGATGCATATTTAGCTGACTAAGCTGTCCACATCATATGACAAAGGCTGCTGTAAGTGGTTAAATCACAATATGGATAACCAGGCAGGATATGATATGTAATACACATTGCAATGACGTACGAATTTCACAAATCTAAAATAAGTTATTTCAAAAGTCAGATATAAAAGTGTGCCAGATATTTATCTGTTATAAATTTGAATATGCGAAAAACCCCACCCAAAACATCTCAACACTTCTTCATTCAACTGGCTAAATAATTGTCTATGAGTATCGGGAGAAGCTGGCTGTCAGAGCTTGCTAACTTGATGAGTAGTGTGAGAACATCAATTCCTTAATGTTAGTCATTGGTAAAACATTCAATTTTAAAACCAGCTAGCTAAATACCTAATGTTAAAGCTGCCCATCAGACACACCATACTGGTCTCTATGGCAGAATCGAAACCCATCAGACTGTCTGCCATTTCGTCACAATAACAATAAGCTAACTCACAATAACCGTCATCAAAATGTCTAACGTTAAATAGTTAGTGGCCATCTAACTATAACGCCTACATAAACAAGGTTTCCCAAAATAAGATGTTTGGCATACCTTTTTAACCACCGACTGTAGGATATGTGGAAACACGTTAGACAACACCAAAGAAATGCCGGCAATCAAAAGTAGAATAGAAAGAACTCCGGTGCTGTAAATACAACATGATTTCAGTTGCATGGTGGAAAAGCAGACAGATATGTAAAGGCAGTAGCTCTCACTGACATTAGCTACCGTCTGTGTGTGAGCGCTGTTTTTGTTTTGACGGCCCAGGAACTTTCTCGGTGAATCAAAGACCAACGTCCGGAGTGAAATACTTCCCTGTTGCCACTTCCGGTTTCTTCGACATTCGCGATCTTCCTGGATAACGAGCCCTAACAAACGCACTACAGTGATATATTTGGAGTGTCCCCTTTAATAGATGTCGTAATTTATGATGTAAAATGTGATAGCTGCCTATAAACTATTAAACGAGAGACGAAATAATGTGTCCAACATTAGCTGGCTGTTGAAAGCTAAATAAAGGGGAACATATTTCTTGTAGGTAAAGACTCTTTGTTTTTAATCGCATGACAGTTACGTCATTCATTAAACCTCAGTCTTATGTGGATCTCTCTGTTTCAAACATACATGATTACATAAAAGACAAAATACAACTAAAACTCAAGAGACAAGCTAAAATTGAGCATTAAGTGACTTATTAATTATTAATTAACATGAATCAAGGAAAGTTCAACTTCTACTGTGCTGTTCTTGGGCCTTCTTGGGAAGACACTTTTTGTGAGCCGTTTGAGGTGAAACCATAGGGTGAAACATACAATCCAACAGTTATCCTGTTTGCATAGTCATGTTGAAACTCAGGGTATAGCCAGGTCATGATGTCAGTGTAAACAAAACCTGAATATTTCATTGCACTATTGTCTCTGTTTCTTTAAAACATGTAAAGCTTCGTTTTGTTCAATACTGATTACCATCAAACAACCAAACATTCACATACTAATAATACATTTTTCATAATACAGAACAACAGTGTAAGAGATTGTTTCTCCACTAGATGTCACTGTCTTGACATTTACTAATATTTCTTGCCTATATTCTTTGTTGGTCTACAAACTGGAGCCATATCTGTTGAGTCAACATTTCGTAATAATAGGGACCACACCTTGGCTAAGCAGACTAATCTATGAGCAGGTATCTCGGTGTCATATTGTCTCTTGTCCCATTTCCATTTTTCTGATTGTAAGACATACTCATAGGAAATATGTTCAGATTTGCCATTCATATCTGAATATAAGCTACCAAAGCACATTGTATGAATGATACCCTTAACACATGTTGGCGTTAAATCAAAACATTTGAACATTAGCTTTACATTAATAGTTTGGGTTAAATATGACAGACATACAGAACGTGCAGTAGCCAAGGTAGGATTATCCGACATTACCAAATATCACCAATACAACTTGACTGCTCAGACACGTCCATACCTGCTTGAATAAGTTTCATTGCAGTGCAGTTGCAACATTTATCATCATCATCATCATGACGTGTTCGATTGGCAGTTTCTTAACCTCAGGCATGACTATACTGCTTTAACACATTGTGATACTGCTACTATAAAGCCTGTGAAAATGTTTGCATTGTTTGTTCTATGGATCCTTTGCATTATGGAAAATGTATACAACTTTTTGGAGCTCGGCTCATAGGGATTTCAAGTTTGAATATCTTGAATATCCTTTATTTTTGTGCTCCAAGTGCAGGAGGTGCAATAATAATGTGCTGGAATACCACCTTACATAACACAATTATAGCTTTATTAGTTGTATTAAATACCTAATACATAGAAAAATAAACAGATAAATAGACCAACATTGAATGGTTTGAAACAAGTGATAGTTACTCCACACAGAGTGTTTTGAATGATATAATCCATTACTGGGGGTGTCATGGGAGTTCAGGGGTCCAATCAAAAACCTAAGAAATAACCTTTAAATTGTGGCACATCAACAAAAAGTTTAATCAGTAAAAGAGTAAGGATTTTATGATTCTAATGTATTCTATTCTAGCTGTGTGAGTGTGGTTTTGTGGGAAATACGCCTTCAACCAAACATGAATGGGGCACAATGGATAACTGAAGAGGGCTCGCTCGCCGCGGTCACGAGAGCACTGGGGGAGTGACGTCACCACCCTAAACCGGGCACCAGCCGTTGAGTTGAGTCCCGAGCGAGAGACAGGCAGGAATCCGGGAACAACTTTTAATGTATGCGGGCCGAGCCGGGCCAGTGTCTCGGGACGCACTTTTTCCTCCTCCTTTATGCATCCTTCTGCTCGACTAAGCTCAACTACGGCTCGTTGTTTTCTCACCGGCTCGGTAGACAATCTGTTTTTGGCACAAAACGCGGTTGTGTGTCAGTTTCTTTTTATGTGTCCAGCCCTCCTGCGACTCCAGGACATAACCGGGTAAGTGTGTCCAGTAGTTTCACACCATGTTAGTAGTAGTGGTCGGAATGATGTCAAGGCATTTTAAACAAAAGCGTCACAACTATCCAAGTGTTTGTAAGTCTCGGTGGTAAGTTAAACGCTGCTGTTACAAAGCGTTCAAACTCATTGTTTGTGTACAATGATGCACGAAGCGCGCATTTGATGCTTTTTGTGCTAATTGCTAAACGAGTTGCAGCTTTGCCCGTTTTTGTTTTTGCATGCAACTTCCATTGTTTGAGGGCAGTATGCAAATATACACAGGTAGCTAGCTACTTAATAAACCGTGGTTCGTGCTCCATTAGAGTTTGACAATAGATTCAGTTGTTAAAGTTCAATGTACCGTCCAACATTGACAGAGACAACACATTAGTTAAATATCTCTGTTTCAGTTTTTTCGATTCGCTTCATAGAGATCTTCACATTCCACAATTGCTTTCTATTGTTGTTTTCACACATTTATCATTGTTGTGCTGCTGACATTTTACAGAAAATGAAGATTTGCTTTATGAATGTGCCATGCAAATGTATGTTAATCTGTGTCTTGAATGCTGCCAGTTATGGCTGTCCTTGAAGCACCCACCTTTCAATTCCTTAAACACATCAGTATCTGCCCACATGAAGAGTCTGTGAAAATGGAACAAATGTTTCTTACTTGCTCTATGTTTCTGCTAAGCCTTTTTAGTTCACACATTTTTTAAATACAATTTATTTAGGACTTAACTGCCAGTTATCATGGCAAAGAGGTTCAATTTGCTTACATAGTTGAACAAATACAAGCAGACATAAAGAAGTAAGTGAGTAGTTTCATTTTGACTGGTATGATCACAATGATATCTTTAGAGTAAATCACTGACAAGGTCATTTTAGGCATGAACATGTGGAAATTGAGGGGAGGCAGTTAACACGAAAACATGTATTTCACCAGACATCCCTAAGGGTTCTGTAGTGATTTAAAACATCCTTATGGGGAAACCATACAAAGCAGGATACAATTTCCAGCAACAGGTTTGCATTAGAAGTGAATGTGCTACACAAATTCCATTCCCAAAACTACTAATTGATTTGGGAGGAAGAAGAGAGAACTGTAAAAGTATACCGAGTATAGAGCAAGACTGTATGGTACAGAATACTGTGATCAAACTTATTAGGAACACTTTGTACACATTTGCTTTTGTCACTACTACAGTACTACAAGTGGTGCTCCTAAAGAGGCTTTAATACACAGCATATTTTTTTATATTTGAGGTAAAAGGTAATTTACCAAGGCTGTAGATTATTGCCACTGTAAATCCCTGCATATTTACACCTCCAATTGACTGTAACTTGTATGGATATAGTGTCCCACAATACCTGATAAATCAGTTAGTCTAGTCTTTCGGGAATGCTAAATCACATTTGAAATGGAGTTACATACTCATCACTAATTTCATCATCTGTGTCTTTTTTTCTTCACAGCCTTCCCTGAGTGATTGAGTGAGTGACTGCATGGACCAGACTGAACATGAAGAGCCTTAAAGCAAAGTTTAGAAAAACTGATGTAAGTACTATAACATGTATCCGCGGCTGTGTGAAGTGTGTGCACGCAACAATGTGTGCACATACACATGTCTGCACGGCTGAGTCAGTGTCTGTGTATGCATGCCTTGTGCAGTTGTGGGTGATTTACTGCAGATTTTCTCAACCTTGGGGTCAGCAGCACCCCATTGCTTTGGGCTATTTAGGAAAAAATAAATAGACTGGAAAAATAAAATAGAGTTCAATCATGTCTGTGTAATACTTATGGAACTTCCTTCTTGCTCTTGTAATCAGAAAGTGTGCCTTGCTCACTTTCCCATGATAACTTGTAAACTCTAAATGCTGGTGTCATGAGAATTGTAGGTCCTCAAAACAGGATCATGAGTTTGATAAACCCTGATTTATGGTGTTAGCGATATGACATAGACTATTATACTGACATGTTGAGTCACTCTGGAAGGTGGAGGACTCGAGAGGTGATTCAAATATTTTGATTAAAACTACAAAAACCACAAATATCCTAAGATACTGTGACTCCGTGCTGCTCCAGAGGAGGGTTTGACCCTGATGACTGAATCAGTTTTTTGGGAGGAATATCTCGGTGTTGGTTCAGTCATTTTTTGGGTCACATTCAAAGATACTCTACACTCACAGGAAGTGAGGCGTCTCCACAGCGTCTGACTCATCTGTTGTCACAGTGACCGTAATGACACAGAGCCAAAACGCAGACAGGAAAAAGCTGGAGGGTTGGTGGATGAATGGGATAAGTTTTAGGGGAGGTAGGGAGTGTCAGAAGTAGACAAGTTGACAAATGGAGTGAAGAATGTCTACTAAATGAGATACTTGGTTTATTCAGACAGTTTCCATGAGATTAGGAGTGTGTGGCAGCAGGGCAGGATGGGGAGCTCTGGTTAAATTGCATGCTCTGTTGAGAGAGAGAGAGAGAGAGAGAGACTGTCTCACAGAGGAAGAATTAGGTGGAGTACATCCCAGCTTTTACTCAATTATAGCTACAATATACTGCAAGGCATAACTAGTGCATACGAATGCGTTGAGAGCCAGGCCTCTGCTAGTGGAGATCAAAATCAATTCGCTAGAGAGAGACCCACCTATAGATCATCTGGAAGAACATCACATGTAGAGTTACAACTCTTTGTAAGGAATACTCAAATGTCTATGAGCAAAAAATTGGCATTTCATCTTTAACAACCTTCAATTTTATACGATTCTACAGCCTAATATTAGTAAATTATTGCAACTATGTGGCGGAGAACAATAGTGTCCATTGTTCTAGAGAATGTTGAGTCCAGCATCGGGCAGAAAGGTCACAGTAGAACCGCTTAGCGTGTGAAATGTATAGTGGCTGTTTCACCTTTACTGGGTGTTTTTAAAACGGTGTTGTTACAGTAGGAGTTGTAAACTGTTTGATATGGAGGCTTTTGGAGGTGAATGCTTGTCCTCGCTGAAATAGCCAGTCGTAGGCGGCATGAGAGAAGAAAGGGAAGAGCGGTGGATGTGAATGTTGCTTAGAAACACGACTGAAGCCATTCGCAGTCATGTATGCCTTTGCAGACCTCACACCCACACGCACTGTCGCACTTTGATTGTTTTTGATATCTGATAATGTTTCAGTTTGTCTTTTCATTTTGATGAACCCCCGTTTTCATGTATGTGCATTTATATGTGTATACTGTTTAAGGATCAATTGGACTTTTGTGCTCTTCCAGTCATATACACAATTAAATACGTTTTTCTGTTTCTATTTTAGACTCTATTCTCTCGAGCAATTTTGTGAAATACAGTACAACATTGCATTCTTCTATTTAGAGGAGAGGTCCTATTGCCCATCATAACAAGCAACTTTCAGTGAAGTACATGTTCATTTTTCATTAGTTTTCAGTTTTGTAGTGCATACTTGGTGATTAAAATGAATGGTCACGCTTGTGATAAGCAGAAAAACATTTCACAGGCCAGCATGTTTTCCCTCTGAGCCAACATAGTCATTCCTTTGCTTTTTATAGAAACCTGAACAACTCTAATAGAAAGAAAATATCTCTCTGGTTCTATTTTAGGCTGTGTGTGTCAGTGACCGATTTCCCAGGAATGTTCCCCCCTAAACCCCAAAACCAGCACTTTTATTATATATATTATTTACAAAATAACAGAAACTTAATGCTTTTGAAAATAGCTTCACAATGCAGTAGACATTTCCAGATAATGTGTAATGGAATATGTTCTTTAGTGTCAAATCTTCTCTAAATGGTTCACTCCGGGGAGCCACCTCCAGCACCAAGAGCTGAATGCATCGGGCAGCCAAACCTCAAACACCTCCGGTACAACAAGAGGCCTAAATAAGGTAGAAAAAGAGCTGGAGAGAGAGAATAGGAAGTGTGATATCATACAGCCAGGAAAAGGGCTATATGTGGAGCTGGATGATGTGGGCCTTTTTCTTTTTTTTTAAATGATGAAAACAAGCCTTTCCTTCCAGATTATTTTTAAATTATGCTGGTTATTTGTCTTTGACATTCTAGTAATTTGACTATCTGAAAGTATGTTTGGAAATACCATGCGAACTAAAACTCTAGAGCCAAGCCGACTCAGCAGAATGTTGTGCAAGGTTTAGTAGATCAGCTTTCTCAAATGCTGCCCTGTGATTTGACTGTGAGGCTAAGTTGTGCAAAAACACCACCTCCGCATATTTATATACTCATGCATTTCCAACCTTGACATTAAACTTCTGTATTACTGCTGAAAAAAAAGGACAGATTTTTATCCACATTGAATTTGTCTGTCAAAATTCTGTGCATGCCGTTACCTAAAAGGGAGGGAACACCAGTGTTGCTTTATCAGCAGGTGTGTACTGTGTAGTTACGCAAGGTCGAAGTGAATCGGAGGAATTGTTTAAAGTGTGTGTGTTTGTCCATGTGTGTGTTCTGAAATGTGTGCATGTCTATCTGCCAGACTCAGTGTCTGCATTTGAGTGTTGTTTCTGTTTCTCTGTCTCCCTAAATACGACTTTGGAATATATCATTGACATTTTGGGATTCGTTGGTGGATCATTTGGGCTAATCCTGTTTGACGAAACATTTGGTATAATCAGGGAGGTTTTATGTGTGTGAGAGCAGTGTTTAAGACAAGCAGACGCTGTAATCTGGGTTCTGGGAAGGGGGCTGGCGATCAGCCACAAACAGACTTACAGGCATTTTGGTTAAAGCATGTCTAAAAAAATCTGCTGTCAGAGATAATTTAACTTTGACCTGCTCTGATAATGTCAGTAAGAAAGTTTTTCTTGTGTTTGAACTTTCTTTTTGTAATGTTAAATTACAATAAAAGAGGACCACGATACAAGAAGACCGAGATACTGTGAGATAATGCCTTATTTTTCTTCTTCTTGAGTGTGCTTTGATTTGGTTGATAGAAAGTTAAGGACTAATGCTAACTCATGCAGAACGTTTTAACATTTTCAGAAAGATGTACAAGAACTTTGCCAGTCTAAATTAGCCGATTTTAGATTTATATTCAAACCTATTTGCTCAAAGAACAAGTTAACAATACTACCAATCTGTACGAGCAGTGAAAAACAATTAGTTTTTTTTTAGGTTAGACTCCCACGTTGAAAACCACTAATTTAGAAAAGCATACTTTAGACATAATCGTTATTTTTGACACAACCGTAGTTCTAAAAAAAAAAAACAGACACATGTAATTAGTCAGAGAAATCTTAATTAAATCTTGAAGCGTGCGTCGGCCACTTGAGACCACATTAAACGACGGTCCCTGCTGTTTGAGCAGAGCTGCTCTAAATAAGTTAATTTGCCCCCACTGTTATCTTACTCTCAGCCCCTCACTACCATCCCCCACACTCTTCACAGGCTGTTGTGCACATACACATGTCTGCGTTTGTTATTGTGTATTCTCTCGTGGACAGTGGTTCTGGGATTAAACCCTCTCCCAGCGCTTCATACTGTCACACTTAACCCTGCTCCTCCAGCTTGCCAGACTAAGCAGGATTACTCTGTGTTTTTACACACAGACTTTCACGTCTATGTGCATGGACCGGTATCCACAGTATGTGCGCAGACACCCCCACCCCCCCTTGATCACCCAGTCTCTCTGTGTCTAATTGATGAATGGATTATGCTGTCTCCTCTCACTCCACACAGCTGTTTCATAGCTTTAATTCATCTGAGCTACACGACATTGGGGACTACACTGAACATTTTACGTTAATGTCTGGCACTTACAGTTTTACGTTGAAGCTGAATTTAGCTATGCAAATACTCAAAGAATGTATTCCTCTTTATCAGGAGTTATATAATGTGTGTGCTGTGCTAACTGGAAAGCACAGCTAAAGAAAATCACATGTTGATCATCTGAAACCATTTGAAAATATGCAGCCTGTGGTTGAAAACAATAAACTGTAATATATATATATATATATATATATATATATATATCTATATATATATATATATATATATATATATATCCCCTCCATACAGCAAGGAAAAGGTTACACCCTACATTTTCCATGAAAGTTGACACATAATGCAGACACAAAATAAAAATCATCATATAGTAACACAATATTGCAGCAGCCCATAATTATACAAGGTTTCTTTTTAACTGAAGCACAGCCACTTGGCTCGGTTTGATTTGGCCCAGTCGGACTTGGTCTGGCATGGAATAGTTTGTTCTGGCTAGTTATAGTGAAGGGTATTAGGACTTGTAGTGACAAAAAAACCCTCAGGGCCAACCCAGCATTAATGTGGTGGAGGAGGTGGAGGAAGGGTGTGTGTCTGTGGATGTGTGTGTTTGTCAGTTGTCAGCGGGGGATAGTACAGCAGTCAGAGGGATAAGTACGGCCCTGTTCACACATACTGCAGTAATTCATCCTTACAAATACAGCATATTCAGATCCTACATGATTCCATTTTGTAGCCATTGCTAGTAGAACATTTAAGGGAGTATTCACAGAATTGATCAGTTGGATGTTATTAGGATGGTAGGGGAAGCGACCTAACATCCAATCACACATTGCGCCGTGGGTTGGTTTTGGAGCTGAATGATTTATCGGTTTATTAGTCATTCGAATGTCAGAAAGCAGATCAGCAACTGCTATGATAATTTATGAATTTAGTCAATTTTTAAGCAAAAACACAGGACGTAAGCAGTAAAAGTAAATATTAGCCACATTTTATTTTTGTCTTCTTCGTGAGAAACTAGAAGTCTCATGATGAAGAGTCCTAGTGTTGCTCACAGTAAGTTACTGTACGTAGCATGTTGATGACCAGTGCCACTATGTTATGCCTGCCACGGTCAGATGTTGATTGCGTTTGCCACTTTGGTCTTTATTCTACATATTTAACCTACATTATCTAGATTAACCTAGATAATACATGTTAACAAATAGGAATGACTGGTTTAATTTGTCCAAGGAAAGGCTGAACTGTCAACGGGATGTCTTTATGTCTTATCACAAGTGTACATGAACTACAGACCTACGGAAAGGAAGCGCGCTCGTCGGCAAGGATGCACTGGGCATGGTAAAAGCCGGCGGGTGTCATTCTTGCGTCTGAGCATGTGTTTGCATGCTCATTTATGTGTGGGTGTGTGTTTGTGCATGGGCTTGTTTGTTTGGTGTGGGTGTGGCGACATGATTCAAGATGCTTGTCTGCTGCTTAGGTTTTTGTATTTATGTTTTAGGAGGATTTGTTTCTGAAGGTATATGAATCATTATGGGGTTGTTTTTTAGAAAACAGTGGTTTTACATCTAGAATATAATGACTGAATGTCTCTTTACGTGGTTCAGAATAGCATGAAGTAATAGGGAGAAACATACCCCATCACTGATGCTGATGGCAACACAAAAGAGCTAGACTAAAGCAGATAAGGTGGATGGGTTCTGTTGAAAGGTTGTGGACAAGACAAAGGAGCTATAAAGAATAATAAAGGGAGACAATGATAAAGGAATAATGACAAACAAGTGCCGGATAAAGGAGGAAAAGATTGTAGTTAATGGGAAGAAAGTGAGCTGGAGAGAAATCCTATATGAGCACGGAGGGCAGTCTGCCTGGACGCCCCGGTCGGGTTCAGACAGGGTTGTTTAGTTTGGCCTGCGCCGAACAACTGGAACAATATTCATGCTAGGAGATGGATGGAGGGAAGGTTAGTCTCAGTTCACCTGAAAAAACTATGAGAACTTTCCTCCATGAGAAACTTCTGGCATTGCCCTGCTGTACTTCCTAGAAAAGTTTTTGCTCGCAAACATTTCAAAGATGTGTTTTTTATTTTAGTGCTGGAAGAAACATTTGTATGGAAAACTTTTTAAAGTACAGCAGCTATCAAGACAGTGTTTTTTGTTGTTGTTGCAGATTTGGTGCAGATTGATTTGTCCTTGGAGGTCAACAAAAATGATTAGTGAGACTGTGTGACCTGTATTATTTTTGAATCGTTTGTACACTGACGCCTTTGTTTATGAACTGAAGTGAGGGGTACAGTATATTTTTTGCCCTACTCTACTGACTTTATGACTAGCTCTCCTGCGTAATGAGGTTGGTTGCTTTCCAAGTCAAACAGTGTTTATTTATAGGGCAGGAAAGGCTATTTGTGTCAGGAGGAAGTGTTGCGTGAGGGCAATTTTTTTTACTAGAGGTCTTCTTGCACCAATAAATGTCCAATTCTGGACTTCTGCATCAATCCTTCCGCGTTTACATAAGTACTTTTTAATGAAAAGAGTTTTCTTAAAATGAGTATGTTCAAATAGTTAAAGCAGTAAGATCATATTGTCACCATTAAATTCCTAGACGGTGGCCTCATAGTATTCCTCTCACTACAAGTTGTTTATAAGAACAGCACCAGAAAAGCAGTTAAAGGTAATTGGAGGGGTCAAAGGGAACCTTGACTAATGGGAGGGGGATTGATGGATGGCATGAAGAACATTTTGTTTTCCTTTCTCTTATATCTGTGGATTTTTCTGTGGAAAGACTGAGACTGAAAGAGAGAGACATTTAAACACTAAGATCATGTATCATATATTTGTCTATGTGGAAAAAAACTATATGAAGGCTACAAATTAGAATTTCAACTTGGAACCCAACTTTTGGTGTTTGAGTTGCATTGTGGGTAATGTAAGTGGGTTGCCAGATTTTGACAAAGAAAAAAGCAAAGATGTCTCTGGTTTTGCAGCATCCATCTTGATCTTCCGTTGGTTGATGTTGAACATGGACAATGTATTCACAAGAGGATTGTTTGGCCATTTGGCTCTATAGAGATAATTAGATTTAACACTGACAGACTGGGGAAAGAGAGAAGGGGAACCACGTGGCAAAGTTTCATTTTGGTATGTGGGCGTTCGCTTTACCATCTCCGCTATCTGGGTACACTGCTCACCCGTACTGAGGGTAAAAGACAGTAATTGAGGAGAGGGTGGTTCCAGCTAAATTGCAGTTTATGAAAAAGATGCCGAATGAGAAATGTTCTCATGATGTCCATTTATTTCATTATCTAAACGTGCGGCCCATGGGCAGTGTTGTGAAATAGCCTACAGTACATGGCAGCATCTTCATCAGGAGAGCAACCATCTGGTCTTTGTTTAGCTGTTCTGTATACTAACCCTCTTATTCTGGGTTTGAGTTTCAGAGTCTAGCTGTGTGTGTGTGTGTGTGTGTGTGTGTGTGTGTGTGTGTGTGTGTGTGTGTGTGTGTGTGTGTGTGTGTGTGTGTGTGTGTGTGTCTCTCTCAGAGGGCAGTAAGCGCTTTCAGCTGTGGCCTGAGAGAAAGGATGTATTGTTTGAGGACATTTGAGCATCTGCTTTTTGCAGATAAGGCTTTTGAAGTTAACAGCCACTACTGATCAAAGGGCAGAGATGTTGTAGTTGTGCCAATCTCTGTTTCCTTCACTTTTTTGTTCGGTACATTGTTTACTCTTCCAACCTCTATTTTATTTCCTGTCCGTACAGCCCTCCTCTGTTTCACAACCATTCTCTCAAACAAAGAATATTCCTTTAACCTGTGTACTGTGGATGTCATTCCCCTGTGGAGTTATCTATGCTGCTTGTGTGTTTTACCTCCCACCTAACCTACTTTTCTCTCGGCATCTATGCAGCTTTGTCTTTCATCTCTGCATGTATTCCCACAGACAATAATAATCTCATTTACACAAGAGACACATCTGGTTGTGTGTGTGTGTGTTAATAACTGGAACAGTGGTTGTTGTGTGTTCATGTTCACTCACCTCTCTGAGAACCTGTGAAAAGACTGAAACACAGTTTGTCTGCATAGCCTAATAATCCTGTGCTTCTTTGGGTGTTTATTTCCATATTTCCTCTCCATGCCCTTTAGCAAGTCATTCTCTAATTGCAATAGTGCTCTGTGCTTCAGCTTTAGAAATACAAACACTCACAACCCTTTTATCTATTTCCATCTTCTTCTATTTTGTTTCATGTCAACGTTTTTCTTCTTCTTGCCCTACAACAATAAGGCCTTCACTTCAGTCCAGAGTCAGATTTCCTGACAATTACCGCCCATATCACCATTACAGTTGTTAGGGTTATTTTTCATCCCCAGAGTTTGACTACCAATGAGGTTGCTGCCACCGTAGGGTCACATTTCCCTTAAACAACATCACAAGACATCTGGATATGTAATTCCTGGATTTCTATGACATTTCTTGTGGATTTGTGTAGTCCTGCTTTTGCCTTTCACAAATTGTCCTAATCTTTAGATTTCCTGGGAAAGGATATGCTAGGTTCACCTTTACTCGGTCACCTTAGTGCACATAGTGAATCTAGAGAGTCAAAATGCCGCATGGGCTCTTTGCTTAATTTATTTTAAATTGGTTCTTTAAGCTTTTACCACAGGTGGTATTAAAGCAGCATCTTTCAATGAACTTGTATTCCCCAATCAGTGAAGGAAAACAGGACTACCCAGACAATTCAAAGTTAAAAAGAACATACACCCTTTTATCTGCTGATCAACAAACATTATTTTTTTCTGATTCTGTCAGTAATATTAAACGTTTTCTAAAGTAAATGTTTTTCTGTTAAAGTCCCCCTGCTCTTAGCGGCTAAACTATCCAAACATACAGAATGTTATTTAGGAATTACGCTTTCCCAATCTGAGTTTATTTTCTCTTAAGAGAACCGAGGAAGTTCAGAGAAGCAGAAAAAACACTCTGAGCAGACATGTTTACATAAAAACCATTAGGTTAACAAACAGCCACACACACTTGAAGGGGATCCGTTTTCTTTGCAATTTATTCTCAAACTGTTTTAATGAATGGATGTTTGAAGATGCTATTCCATAATCTGTTTCAAGACTTCACAAGTTGAGGGAAAATGAACACATTTAAGACATGTGAGTCACAAGAAAGTGACCCATTTAAATATTACTGCAGAGAAACAAACTAAGATCAATTCTCAGAAAACCAGTTCAATGTCTGTTTCTTTTCGTCCCTCAGCATGTTTCTACCAACTCATCAATTGTTTTCTCTTTCTCTTACCTCTTAAGCTTTCTCGCTCCTTGTTCTCTCGTCCTTGTCCCTGCAGCCAGACTCATGCCTGGACAAACAGGAAACACTTAGTGTTATCAGCAACTCTTTGTTTGTCTTAATGAGTGTAAAGACGGAGCGAGAAACCACACATTCGTACACACCCTGATAGCACTGTAAACATACTTATCGCGACTCAAGGAACAGAAAGAGAGGGGAAACCTGAAAGAGAGACAGAGCTGGAGGGACGAGGGACAGTCGGGAAACAGAGCTGGAAGCAGGACAGGAAGTGAGATCCTTTTCACTTCCTGGTGGTACACACAAAACAATGGCGGACCTACTGGTTGATAATCACAGGATTAGTGACCCATGACTTATTGCTGGTGCAAACAAGAGTTGGCTTAACCCATGCTGTCCAGTGCAAGCCAGTGTAGGCTATAGGCCAACCAAAGTAATTTAAGAGAGAGTTGTACACTTTTTTCATATGTGTGACGTTTGCACAGTAGTCGACATGCTCTTTGCTGTGTTTTGTTAGATTATACATCATTATAGGTTGGTATGCATGTAATGTTTGTTTTTCCAACATTGGCTATAATTAAAAGTTATAATATCCCTGGATCATATGACATGTGAAAATGGTAGCTCACAGAGAAAAACCTACAAAGAAACATATATTTCTTTGTTTATTTTATATATATATATTTCCTTTAGGAGATTGTAAAGACCAGAGCTAAAAAAAAGGGTATTATTGGAATGACAGTTCTTTTCGTCCAGCAAACAGTTCAAAACCCACAGATAATCAATTGACAAACACATAACACAAAGAAATTCAGCATTATCCTCACAATTGAGAAGCTGGAACTATGTAGTGTTTTAATAGGTTATCAAAAATATTTGCTCGTTAATTGTGATTAATTATCTGTCAACTAATCCATGAAATAAAATCCTATCTCATTTGACCCACACACAAAAAGCCTTTCCCATGGGAACCATTTAATAAGCTTCATATCGCCTCCTAATTACTGATACAGTTTGCTTTATATATCAGCCTACTTTTAATCTTGTGTTATCTAGTGGAGATATTTTTATCGGTGCACTTCAAAGGCATGATACAACGCTAGCTATTTTAAAACAGACAACCAAAAACAGGCATGATGCAGGAATGGTTAAGAAAACTCTTAGAAACACTTTGTTCAACAATCACTTTTTGTAGTACTCTGGGCACATGCTGATTTTGCACCATCTCTGCCAGCATGATTATTTCATCAGCCTCCCTGCGTTGACACTATTTGTGTACTTTTCCGAAAACTGGAGCAGTGCATTCCGCTCCACTTAAACCTGTCCAGTACAATGTCCTGTAGTCGAATGCTATCGGTGTCATGCTGCTCTGTCGTAACGACCCTTCATTCTTTGTTCAGCCTATTAAAATCACAAAGGCCATTAAGCAGGAGGATCATGTGATACAGTACATGAGTGTTTGCCCTTTAATTTTCCTTGTTGTGCTGGTTGGTAGAGGCTCAAAGTCCCACATGCAGCTCTTGTTAATGAGACTACTATAGAAGCATTCACTGCAAATATTAACTGCATATGTGTGTGAGTTTTTGAGACGTTTAGTTTACAGTAATGTCTTGTTCCATAATCTTAAGAAGAGCAACCCACAAACCATTATTTGACCACACAAGTCACCTACCTGAATTGTTATTACAGTATGAATAGAAGCAATAAGCTAATTGTTCTATGGACAGGCAATGTGTATAGAATGAGTAGCTAAATGCTTCTGTGTACAAAGAGGAAGTCCTGCTCCATATCAAGCAAGTGAAATGAACCAGAAACACTGGGGAAATGCACTTCTGAGACACAGATAAGTTGTGCAGGTGTGCTTTATGACTGGTTTCTCTGTAAAGCCAGGTGGGTGGTGGCGAAGTTGATAGGGACTTGGCTTGGCAACAGGAAGGTCACCAGTTCAAGTCCTGGCAAGACCAAGTCCTACCGAGGTGTCCCTGAGCAAGGCACCGTTCCCTACACTGCTCCCCGGGCACCGTACATAATGGCAGCACACTGCTCCTAACACTAGGATGGGTCAAATGCAGAGAAACAATTTCCCCACGGGGATTAATAAAGTATATCATATCATATCCTCTAGGAATTAATAAATTACGTTACATATTTCTGTCTGATAGAGAAGAGGAGTGTTGACTCCTCTGTAGACACAGGGGAGGAGGTTCAGATGAGGTAAACTCGTGGGTGAAAGCTTTTGTACGTTTGCACACTTGGATTGAAACGTTTGTTGTTCCGCAGTTTCTTGACTCGAAGAAACTGACAACCAACCACAGCATGAACAAATCTTTACTGAAGCGAGTATACAGAGTTGGCTGTCTAGTGTTACTGGCAGTGTTTGTAATATTCCCGAAAAGCTCTGAACAAAGACAATATACAGTACCTAGTGCACTAGCTTATTCCTTTTTTCCTTTTTTCAGTTTTTCTGTCTTTATGAAACAGCACTCTAACTTATTTATAGTCAGGTTACACAGTTACACATCTGACTGCTATATTAGGTTGCACAGATTTGTGTGGTCTACCATCTTTTATGGCAACTCTGCGGAGTCTCTTCTGGGTTTTTCTTTGTCTTGGGGGGGTATAACTTAACCGTACACATTGGTAACAGTTATATTGCATGGTGCCTTTTTTATATCCTGTGTCAATCACCTTACATTTAAATATCCACCTTAAATGCAAATATCAAGTGTACATATCAAGTCAATTCCCACGTTAAGTGACACCTCACTATCTGCCAGATGTGACTATTCCTGTTTTTTAATTGTTTATGTGTAGGAGTGGGTTTGCTTTGCTGCTGTTTCCGGATCATAAAGGCACTCAATTACAGCAGCAAGTTCCACCCTTCCTGATATCCACAAAACACGATAAGAAGATAACTTGCTACTGTGTTGAATAATATATACAAAGAACTCTCCAAGTTCCTTTTACACTCTCTTTGAAGGTTTCAGTAAGACTTTCAGTTCTTCCACCACTTCTCCAGTGTACCTATTTTTGGTATTGGAATGCATCGTTGCCCTGCATGCGGCTTGAACAACACATGACTGGCCGTATGAAAATCATGAGACTTTTCCGACCGGCTTACTTCAAATATAGCACCCCGATGTGAAAACAAGGAGTCGTAAATACTTCACCATATGGGATGTGTCCTTTTTATAGCTGTAGTTGTTTCCTGCTGTGTCATGTTTCACTGCTCATCAATCATAGCCTCAGACAGATGAACATTCTCTGACTTCTCTGATCCACTTTCACTTACAGTACTTTTTGTGAATTACTCTGCCCCACAGGCTTTCCTCTAAGAAATAGTTTAGCAGAGGTGAAATGGGTGATAAGTCCATATTCAGACTGTCTAATGATCTATTCAGTGAGTAGAAAGATGACAGTCTTAACATTTGCTTTTCTGTGTGAAATGGTTACTTTTTTTTTTTTTTATGAAGGCAAAGGTTTATTAAATTGCGTGGATTTAAAAAGGAAATGTTTGCAGGAGTATAGAAAACATTTCAGTTGAGGTAACTCACAAAATGTAAAAGTTATTCCCAGAAATCAAAAGATAATATCCTTTTAATGGACCCTCTTGTTGACAACATCCGTGTGTTTTTAGACATGCCTGCATGCACAATTATGATTTTGTATATGGCATATCTTTTTAAAGGATGGTGCTTTAACTCAAATCTGCCAGTGTCTTTTTGACTTTTTTTCTTCTATGATACCGTTGCTGAAATTCATCAAATACTTGTTGTGTCTTAAAGGAAGGTTTTCCCTGATCCTTTTTTTTTTTTGTAGAAAGTCTAAGCTGTTCTTGGAAGTACTCGGTGTAGTATGCTCATCACAGACATGGAAAAGCACCTGGTGGATTCATATATCTTTTCCACATGTCTCTGTCAGTGCTCAGCTGAGGGTTTTTATGTCCAATCTGTTATTTCTAGTCTGTTAGAAAAGGTTCTCGTCTTACACGGTCTCCTGAATAGCATCTCACCTCTTGCTTTAGTGCTTTGAATCACATATTTCTCCGCTCTTAGTTATCTTGAATTCATTTCAAGTTTACAAAACACCAACATTGAAGCATTAATATTCCATTACTAGTCCACAGTGATGTCTCTGGTGCAGGCTGCAGAGCTCCGCGGTCATCCTAGCAGTTTCAGTGACAGAAGGGACTTTAATAGCCTTTTTCCACCAGCTGTGCAAAATGTATTGCAGTGATTGCACTTGGGTGTTTGCCACAGAGGCTATTTACACCATGTTTAAAATAGGGTACAGTTTGCCACCACAAGTTTTTCTGGAGTCAGAGAGTTCACCCTCTGATCACGTGAAGGTCACTATCGGGTCAGATTTAATACTGTACACAGATGGTTTCAGAGAGAGCTCACTAATGAACCTGGGGTGCCAACATGTTTGATGTGCACAGATTTAGTTCTCCACCTTCTCTGTTATCAAGTTAAGGGCACACACTTACAGCATGCAGCTTTAATAACACATTTTCTACACTTGTCTTAATGTAAGTTCACCTTTTTAAATACGTCGCTACTTCTTGCCTACTTTGACAATTGCAATTGTGGTTGATTATAGTGTGTGAGGCATTGTAAAAATGGTGTTTTTGTAATGTGAGTTTAGTTTTTATGCTAGATGTAGGAGCTCTTAAAGCCTACTGTGCTGTATTTACTGCCATTAGCTTGCAGTCTCTCTGAGATCAGTCTTTCATGGTTGAAGCTTTCGAGTAGCTGACTTCTCTCTATCTGATCAGCCTGTCAGTTATACAAATGTGGGGCCATTTGGATTGTGCATGTGTTTCAATTGGCTGTGTGTGTGCGCTCTCACAAGTGGAGACACATGTTTTGTGTGGGCCATAGCAACGCCAAAAAAATCATTATCTGAGAAAAATTGCTCACATTAAGGTCATCGCAACCATTTTGCCTTCACAGACTTGCTAATGTCTTAACGCCTGTAAATATCTAATGATGCACAATATTGGAATTTTAACATTATTATCATAGATAAGTAAATGACTGATATAACCTTTCTTTGACTAGTTCAGTTAAAACAATGCACAACAATATGAACAGTTCTTAGGTCTGCTGATGATGGTGGTGATAATCATACCTTTCTCTCACACATTTTCCTCCTCAGGCCAATGAGTGGAACAAGAATGACGAGCGCCTGCTTGCGGCAGTGGAGCACGGCGAGGCGGAGAAGGTGGCTCCGCTCCTCGCCAAGAAGGGTGCCAGCTCCGTAAAGCTGGACAGCGAAGGGAAATCAGCGTAAGCATTCTTATTGTTATTTACAAAAGGATAAAAGGAAGATGGCTGTGAATATATTTAGCATGCAGTATGCAACGGCTTCTGTAGGATGTATGCGGTCGGTGCTAGGGGAAGCAGCTTCAATCAAAAAGGAAAAAGATTTAGATTCTGCTACACTAACAAGGTTGCTAACTAAAACCAGAGTAGAACAAGATGTCCAGTTTGCAGCCTAGATAAAGTGCAGCTTTTAGATAACTACCTGGGTCTCAGCTCACACTTTAATAGCACCGGTTTTAATAAGAAATAGGGTAATTGTGGTAAAATAAAAATGGGTGATTCAATTTAGAGGAAACCTTATCCAGTCCTGGTGATTTTTGTGTTTTCTTTCAGTTCTAGGATTCTTGGGCTTATGTAACCACTTTCACGCTCCACAGCACCATGTTAAAAATGAATGACCAATCTAAAAATATAGCTTTATTTTTAAGTCCCTGAAAGGTTGACATTTTCCAACATTCATTCAACCTCACTGATTATCAGTGTTGTGAAATCCACTTCATTTCTGCAGAGGGGGTGAAGCGCGTTGCCTCACCAGTTGAGATTGTTGATAACACAGAGGCTCAGTGTTAATATTTGACCTCCTTTCTTTTTTCTGAAACGCAACACCCACTGACCTCAATGTGTTTAGCAGCTCACGCAGAGCCAGGAACATCAAAACCCAGGAACAAATGCAAGGAGAAAGAAATGTGTAGATTCTATCATGCTGAGACCAACACGCAGCCATTTTTATTTCATCAATAGCTCACATCCCCAACCTTTGTGAGTCAAAAGCAGAAACACGCATACAAATCCACACTCGCCGGCTTTGTAAATTATGATGAATGTGATGTTTTGGGATCTCAATGCTTCAATCTTTTCATGGCTCACAAAGGAGGAGTCTACAGTATCTCTATGGTGATACAACCTGATTGAAAGGAATGTGGGCATAGTTGCCGTGTGTTAGTGTGTGAGTGTGGAACCCATGCACACACCAAGGGAATGCCGGGCATGTTTAGAGATTTTCTTTCTCTGTGCATTCTGCTCGCTGACCTGGAAAAAGGGTTGTATTGATTTTCTACTGCACACATACTGTACGCACAAACAGACAATAATGTGTATGAATAAAACACATTATTGTGTTATTGTGGTTTTACAAAGGGGAAGATGCTCTATGAGCAAAGTCGTTGTACTTTTGTATGATGGCAATAAAGATATATTAGATTCTGTTTTCCCATCATGACATTCTCAAAGTTAATCTAAATCTAGGAAATATGTAAAATAGCTCTCATGCAAACGTCTTTGTGATTTTATAAAGCCTGACTTTGTTTTGTGTGTGTGTGTACAGTCTTCATGTGGCGGCTGCACGTGGACACACAGACTGCCTCTCTGTCATCCTGGCCCATGGAGCTGACCTGTCAATCACTGATGCTGCAGGTAGGCACTGCAGTTTATAAAGTGAAGATAACATGTCTAGGGATGGTTAGGAATTTCAGCATGCTACCATTATTTTCATAGTAATGTTTTTAGAGTCCAAAAGTCCTACTTCCAAGATGTATTTGTGTGGTCTTCTTCTACCTTTCATTTTATCAAATTTGGATTAATATATTTCCGCCTAATAAATACATCAACTATGCCCTGTCTTTTATTTATGTTCAGGTTTAAATCCGTTGCATCTTGCTGCCAAAAACAATCACATCGAGTGCTGCAAAAAGCTCATTCAGGTAAGGTGGATGGAATTAAGAATGCTCTTAAAAGTACCAATTAAACAATACAATGTACTTTTCTAACTGCCCTTAAAACAATGTGACAATTTGGTTCAAGCCATGCTTTTTTTACACTACGGTTCATCATAAGTTAACTGTACAGTATTTGTGCACTTTCAACAAAAAGTGAGAAATATGCAGCTGAGAATGTTTTCGGGCCACTCAGCAGGACTGTTCTCGGACACATTGCTTTGTGTCTCCAATAAGGAATGTGTGAACGCAGGAGCATGAGCTGTTGGAAACCTCCAGTACACTCTGAAGAGTCACACTGTTGTGTTAAGATGTCTGACAGCAGACCGTTTCACTGGATCATTCCTTCAGTCTGCTGATTGTGTGTGTGTGCATCTGCGTAGATCAGCAAACCGCAGCAGGACGAGACACACACACACACTTTCACACACTCTTACTGCTCTAATCTGCTGACCTAACTATCCCATGATAGTTTGCAGCATCTGCTGGTACACACATCAACAATTTTAAAGCTCCAAACACCTTACTGCCCCTGTGCCCCAAACGGCTGCAACCTAACAGCACAGGAAGCTGCAAGCTGGTAGCTGTTTGTTTACAACTGACAATCAATAAAGTTGTTATTCCTAAAATTTCACACAGCTACATTTTTGAGGAAAGTTTTGAACCGTTATGATAAATGTAGAAAAAGAATCAAATGATCATACAGACAGAGCAGGTTGATGGAGAGTGGAGACTAAATCACAGCAGTTACTCGCATAACTAGAGTTTTACGAAGAAGATTTAGATTCTTAATAATGAAGGAATCATTCGTTTGCATGTCTAATATGTTTCTGTTTCCCCTCCAGAGTAAGTGTCCTATCGATGCAGTGGACAGTTCAGGGAAGGCTGCTCTTCACCACGCTGGTAAGGTTCTCAGCGTCCTGAGAGTTAATAAACAGATACAATAAATGAAGATTAGCCTGCTTAGACAAGAACGTGGGAAAATATCTTGTGAGATTAGGTTTGAGCTCTGATTCTATTTGGATGAAATCCTCTACAATATTTTATAGTGATTTAAGCGTAGTATCTTCCCAGTCTGTTGTCAAATGTTCCCACAATGCTTAGCTGTTCATTCAATCCGAACTCTCTCTTACACACCTTATCATTTCTTTCTTGAGCCTGAGATTGAGGACTTTGTATGTTTTTAAAGGAGAAGGAAATCATGTGCAACCCATCTTTTTTTAATTTGGTCTTTTTGAAATCAGAGAGGAGGATGAAGCAGATGCATATCTAAATGAAATCCTAAGGCTAACTGCTATAGACCACACTGCTATCTCTGGACTTCTTTCTTCATCTTTTCATGGCTGACTTTCTGATTGTTTCTTTTAATCCTCAGCTGCCAGCGGGAACATCCAGACCGTCCAACTGCTGTGTGAACTCAAAACTCCCGTCAACCTAAAAGATGCAGTATGTATTTTTACTCCTTCTTTTTTCCCAGACTTATTTTCCTGGCAGGATAGTAAGGGGGCCTGAAACGGGATAAAAACCACAGAAATGCTTCATTCAGTGTGATTCATACCCCTCTCTAATTTGTTATTTCCAGAGAGAAATATGTTCAAGAGAGTTGAATGCTTTGGGTTTCTTTTTCTGGAAATTACCAGACAATTGGTCCTGTGGTTGCAACATGATGCTTTCTGCAATTATCTTCTGTAAAATATCTTATTTAACTATTATTATTTACTATTATGTCCCTTGATTTGCTTTCTAAAGAGCAGAGGTAAAATGGTATTTGTTTAAAGGTGGGGTAGGTCATTTTGGAGAAACCAGCTAGAATTTGAAAATACACAGCCGGAAGAAATGTGCCACTTCCTTACAGAGCCCCTCCTCCAACATACACAAACGCGCACATGACCAATGAGAGCACGAGATAAGTTTGTGCACAGATGGAAGGCTGACAGGCAGGTAGGCCATCCAGTTACTTTAGCCGGGCCGGCTCAGATGATTGTTCGTGCTTTTTACAGTACTACGGCTTCCACAGATGACATGTTTGTATGGATTTTTTGTCAAAGCACTTCAGATATTCATTGCTATCGGGATGTTAAGAGCATTCCATGGAATATAACAACAAGTGTATCTCGAGCCGGTTTCTCAAGACCTACCCCACCTTTAATTGTAACACTATTGGTTAAATGTCACAACTCATACTGCTATCTTGGGTGTTATGGAGCGTTTTCACACCTCACTGGGTATTGGAGCAACTTAACTGGAGATAATTAGGACATTTTGACTGTACAAACTGACAAGATGTGCCTGAATGCACCATTAGTTTTGGTCTCTAGAGTCAGATAGGGAGAAAGAGCAGGTCTCACGTGGCCTTCAGGTTCGCCTTGAGGGCCACTTTATTCTGAGCATCTGGCCCCAGAATTTGCGAACAGCCACATACACATATGAACAAACATGTTGTGTGCAGCAATGCTTTGTAAATACTTATTTGTTTGTGTTTTACGTAATAAACCCACCCGACTCTTTCGACATTAAAAACCTACTCCCCTTGTGTTGCGTGTGATCTGCTGCAGACTGTGTTTGCACAACGAGTCCTCCTTTGTGCATAGCAATACAGTTTTAAAAATGGAATTGCAATTAGAGTAGAGAAAGTGGGTCACTCCTGACAGCGGGGATGTGCAGCAGAAAGCACTATGCGCTTGTCATGTCATCTCTCACTAAGCTGCAGTCACTCAGGATCCCCGGTGTCAGTGCGACACTGTGTTCAGGTTCAATCCATTTTAAAAAGCAACTTGTCCACTTTTCTCCTTACTGGCCATTACCTTTCACAGTGAGAGCCTCCAATATGTTGGATGACAGCTGTCATTTCTTATGGCGCCCAATGAATGCACATATTTATATTATTTTGTTATGTTAATGCCATAATGTTGCATCTGTTCACATTATATATTTATACATATACACATTTGTTTATACAACGTACATCTCCCTATATGCAGATTTTCCTTCTACTGTACATTATTGTATTTTAAAGGGGACCTATCATGCAAAATGCACTTTTTTATGTCTTTTATACATAAATATGTGTCCGCGGTGTGTCGGGGAACTCACGCAGCGTTAGAAAATAAAACCCTTTCTCTTTTCCTCCGAACCCAAATCTCTAAAAACGGGGGAACAACGGAGCTGATCCAGATTTGCGTCCGATATGACGTAATATCGAAAATGTAGGCTGGCTTTACACCCACGGCCCTATCAGAAACGTTGCTATCAGAAACAATGCCCGACTGTTTTGGATGTAATATGGTCGGTGTTGACATTAGCCTCGCTAACACTCAGCAAAAATCATTTTGATAATCTAAATGTAAAACTTTAACCTTTTTCTAAGGTTAAAGTTTTACATTTATAAGAAGAAAAGTGTGATATTTTCTGGAATTAAAGTGGTTTATTAACCAGACACATAAACTGCCGCTTTCCGTGTATAATGCCCGCACTGGACCAAACCTAACCAAATTATACTTTGGAATTGGATTTCGCAGAAAGGAAGGGCTTGTATTTGAGCTCAGGAAAAAGCATATTATCATACGCATCTGTATTTTGAAAAAGAAATGGGCCTCCATTAATACACAAGCTATGCAAACCCCTTCTAAGGGACAACATGGGTCAAAAAGTACCCGTATTGACTTACAATGTTATTTCGTGCATGGCTGAGTGTTTAGCTATATTTTGGAAATCAATTTATTTAAT